>NC_045030.1:49850972-49863816 GCF_008632895.1 Mastomys coucha | reverse complement strand
AAATAAAGAAAATATCTAAAATAAAAAAAAAAGAATTCATTTAAAAAAAAAAGAATCATAGTATTAAATTTTTGCTCATGAACCTAACTATAGAAATCAATATTAATTTTTCAATTTCCTTTGGTAATGGAATAAACTTCTTCTTTATTTAATTTCTTACTTTTAAATTAAATTGAACATTGTAGAAACTGGTCAACTACAAATATCCATGATAGAATGATTTTCCTTGCAATGACATGTGATCAGAAGCGATCTGTGTTATTTCTTAGCCAAGACCAATTAGATGTTAATGCAATTTACCCCTGTTCTTTTTAATTTTTGAACTTCTGAGCACATAGAAGACAATACCCTGGATAACAGTGCAAATCAATTTTATAGAAAAGAACTAATAACCTTCTAACATTTTGAAGACTTGGATAAGAAAAAAAAAGAATTAATGCTTTATAGATCCATTTTATAGTTCAGGCTAATCAAACTTTACTGTAATTAACAGAGGACCAGAAAGTTTTTGAATTATTTAAACTTAAAACCACACATTAAGCTGGGCGGTGGTAGCGCATGCCTTTAATCCCAGCACTTGGGAGGCAGAGGCAGGCGGATTTCTGAGTTCTAGACCAGCCTGGTCTACAAAGTGAGTTCCAGAACAGCCAGGGCTATACAGAGAAACCCTGTCTCGAAAAACCAAAAAAACAAACAAACAAACAAACAAACAAACAAAAAAACCCAAAAAACACACATTATTTTTATCATATAATCTCTGAATGAGTGTTTGTTTCACATATACGATATTGTACAATTTCTAATTTCAGCCACATTGTGCATGTATGTTGTACAAAACACATAGTTGTCAAAAAGTGGAATGTAAAATTAGAGCTTTTAGTTATATCTGCTGATACTTAATAAGTAATGCTAATTACTGCATATTAAATTAATTTTTAATGAAAACAAATAGGGAAATTAGTATAAAATTACTCTGTAAGTAGTGAAGACATGGCAGTCTAGAAAGCTGTTTGCAAGAAAAATATTCAGTTGATTTTAAAAAATGAATTTAATTTCTGGCATAGGGTGGCAATTAAATATACTGCTCCTGAAACAAAGATTGTTTATTTATACATTATTTAACAACAGATTGTCTTATTTTAAAGATTCTATCACATTTATTATACAGCTTAATCATTATTTGTATGTTTTCTGATGAACAGATATTTCCATTTTGACCAAAATGATATTTGTTATCAATATTAGTATTCAAAGGGTGAGAAATACAACTAATTCTTTGAAATTATTTAAGGCAAATATTGATCCATATTTGACATTAGTCAATTGTGGTTGTTCCCCTATCTCATATATTTATTCATAAAAATAATTGTCCAAAATTAATATCCTCATCCTAAAAATAAGTAACAATCTACTGATTCCCGTGAATTTTAGTTGTCAATTTGCTGTTTAAATCAATTGGAATTACAATTAAATATTTTATACAAAATTATCAGTACAAAATAAAATATAGGGCAAATTATTTGATTTATTTTAACTGTGTTTTATCTTGTTCAAGTTATATGGTAAGGATACCATTCCAAGTTTTTTTTTAATATAAGTAAAATATATATTGCCATAGTTAAGAAATTATTTTAGTTAAAGTAAATTTATATGATATAAGTTCAGTACATATATATACATATAATTTATACTTGTGTTACTTAACTGATTCAACTTATATTTTCATTTGTGTGGACAGTTGATTACACCTATTTAGTTGTTCTATTAAGTTATTCTTAAAAAAGTAGGAGAAAATGATCATTCTTTAATACAGCCTATGTTTATTTACCTAGTAATAGATTGTCATTTACATCCTATATTCAACAAATTTTACCTGAAAAGAGTGTTATTGGGGATTGGAAAAAGTTAAAAATGTCCTTTTTTCTTGACTCCAACCTTCATAAAGAAATGTATTAAAACTAAATGGCAATATTTTTCATGTTTGTAGAATCTAAACCCAAAATGGAAGATACAGAACACCTGTATAGTTTCAAAATCTAGTATAACAGCATAAGAAGAGGACTATAGACCATTTCCAAGCATGACCACAATTTCCTGGCCAAGATACTCCCCTACTATATGGGAAGTGGTGAATAGAAGAAGCCATGTGGGGCACCTATTTTTTAATATCTAATATTTAAAAAATGAAAACAGATTTTTCTATCATACAATACATCCAAATCACAGTTTCACTTCCCTCTACTTATCCTGGCTTTCCTTTACTTCCTGACTCCTCCAGATCCAAATCCACTTTCCTTCCATTTCCTCTTCAGAAAAGAGTAGGCTTAAAGAGCTGACAAACAATACAAAACAGATAAGGATAAAGCCCTCATATCAAGGCTGGACAAAGTAACCTAATAGCAGGAAAGGAGTCCTAAGATAAGGCAAAGAGTCAGTGATGCACGTGCTCCCAGTACATAGAGTCTTATAAAACACCAGACTAGCAGCCTTAACATATGTACTGCGGACCTGGTACAGACACATGCAGGCCCCTGACTTGCTGCTTCAGTCTTTATTAGCACATAGGAGTCTTGTTTATTTGATACTAATATAAGTTTGTCTACCTAATTACACTTAAATGTAAATAAAAATATCTTAAGTAATCTTACCTAGGCATCATTATTGAGAAGGTTCTTTTCATATACTCAAGACCCTAAAAGCACACTGAAAAAAACAAAAGTATTCATAATTGAATTTATAATGTTATTAAAAGGCAGAAATTATAACTATATGAATGTATAAGCAAATACTATTGTATATATAATATAATAAAATATCATGGGAGGCATTTAGACAAACAAGGTGTATTAATACCAGTTTAGATGCAGCACTCTCTAAAAGTCATATAATGACATTTAAACAGATATAAATATAGGTAGACCATGAATTATGTACAAAGCAGGTTTGGATTATAGTGGGATGATCCTTAAAATAGGAGAAGCAGCAATATGGCAGTATAACTAGAGAACAATATGTAAACAGAAAGAAGTAGAAGGTAATATATCATTGAAAACACCAAAGACATAAAAGAAATGTAGAACTATATATACAATCAAAGGAGCAACTGAGTTTATAGTAAAAAGACAAACCTTTGGTCATGAGAAATAATGTGGATTGATTATTAACATTGGATACAAGACAGATAATAAAATTATCCCAAGATGGGAAAGCTAAGATGTAAAGGACAAGAATCATCAAGGGCAGATAAGAAAAATTTAGACTTTGTTTAGAAAGATAGAATTATATAACACTAAGAGCCACAACTTCCTTCTTTCAGAATTTTTAATATATGATTCTTTGCAAAAACAAAAATAATGTATGATTGTCAGGTAGCACACTTTCTCGTTTATATCTACTGATACAGCATAAGCCATAAGGAAAAAAATGAATGCATATTGATGCATATTAATGAGAGTATGGTGTTCCTGCGTTCAATATCTTTTTTTTTCTTTTTTTCCCCCTTTGAATACTAGGTCATATCGAATTTTTTTTCTTTTGCATATCAAATTCTTTTTTTTTCTTTTGCATGTGGAACTGATTTTTATTATATATTATTATAAAAGGAAACAAATTTCATTGTGACATGCGCATATATTCATGTAATATGCTTTGATAATATTCATACACACCCTCACTGCTCATCTCAGTATTCCCCTCTCCCTGTCCTTCTTTTTTATAAATTGAATATTTTATTTATTTACATTTCAAACGTCATTCTCTTTCCCAGTTTCCCTTCTTTAAACCCCTTCTCTCATCCTCCCTTACCCTGCTTATTCACCCACCCACCTACCCACTCCCGTCTCACTCTTGTCTCACCTCCCTAGCATTCCTCTACATTGGGGCATCAAGCCTTAACAGAACCAAGGGCCTTCCTTCACACTGGTGCCAGATAAGACCTCTTCAGCTCCTTCAGTCCTTCCTCTAACTCCTCCATTAGGGTCCCTGTGCTCAGTCCGGTGGTTGGCTGTGAGCATCTGCATCTTTATTGGTCAGGATATGGCAAAGCTTCTCAGGAGACAGCTGTATCAGGCTCCTGTCAGCAAGCACTTCTATACTCTTACATCCTTTGTTGCTCACATGGCTCCTCAATCATTACTCAGAATTTGAAGACTCCTGACACTTGGCTGTGGAGTTGAAAAAGAGGATGATACTCAGAAGAAATTTCAAGGGTCAGCCAATATTATATTCCCACTTGAATTTGTAAATATGTTTGACTTCTTTTTATTCCTTTATTGTATAATATGACATGAATTCACATTTGAAAATAGTATTTTAGTATACTAAAATTTACATTGTAGTTTTAAATCATGAATTTTACTATTGAATCATTAAAAAGAGTAAATATCTAATAATTTACCCCATCTATGGAAGATATTAGCTCATTTAAACAATATACAATGAACAGAGACCTTAAAATTTGTTTCATAAACTACTATAATATAGTCAATACCCATGGCTCATGAATCCAAAGGATATAGAAGAGAAATTCCTGTTGTTACTTTGCTAACTAGAGGAATTAACAACTTCTTTCTAAATGCTCATATTTATACTCAAAGAAAAATATACCTCTTATGCCTCATCAAAGAAGCCTTTTTTTGTAGCATTGCGATATTACCACAGAAGTCATAACTAGTCAGATGCAGAGAAAAAGTGATCATTGGTTAATTATCAGTTGACACCAACTTATAATTCTACACTACAACCTCTACATCCAAATTTCAGGAGACATAATGAAGAGACGACAGAAAGACTATAGAAACAAGAGGAGAAGATGTTTACTCTGAACTAGTTTCCCACTGGCTTCTACTATAATGAAGTTATACAGAAACGAAAGCAGGCTAAAAATGGTTCAGTTACCCCCATGGACAAAGCCCTTGAAAAGTTTGGCATATAGTTCTAAACTGCCAGAATAGACTCCTGGTCTAGAGACATAAATTAACCATCTACATGTATCTAATAACTGGCAGTCTGCATGTAGAAGTCCAAGTAGATCAATGACTTCCACATAAAACCAGATACAATGAATCTAATAGAAGATAAAGTGGGGAAGAGCCTCGAATGCATTGGCACAGCAGAAAGTATCCTTAACAGAACATCAATGACTTAGACTCAGATCAACAATTGACAAATGGGACTTCATGAAACTGACTGACAAGCTTCTGTAAGGTAAAGGGCACTGTCAATAGGAAAAAACAACAAACTACAGATTGGGAATATACCTTTACTAATCCTACATCTTATAGAGAGCTAATATCCAAAATTTACATAGAAATCAAGAAGTTAGACTTCAGAAAACCTAATGATCCTATTAAAAATGGGGTACAGAGCTATATGGAGAATTCTCAACTGAGGAATCTTGAATGGCAAGAAGTACCTAAAGAATTGTTCATTATCCTTAGTCATCAGGAAGATAAAAATCAAAATAATCCTGATATATCACCTTACAGAAATGAGAATGGTTAAGATAAAAAAGATAGGTGACAGCAGATTCTAAATAGTATGTGGGAAAGAGGAACATTCCTCCATTGGTAGTGGGATTGCAAACAGGTAAAAACCACTCCAGAAATCAATATGGCATTTCCTCAGAAAATTGGTAATAGTTCTACTTGAAGACCCAACTCTACTACTACTGCTTATATACCCCAAAGATGCTCCACCATATGACAAGGACATGTACTTCACTATGCTCATAGCAACATTATTTGTAATAACTAGAAGCTAGAAAGAACCTGAATGTCCCTCAACCAAAATATTAATACAGAAAATTTGGTATATTTACACAATGGAATTCTACTCAGCTTTTAAAAACAAGGACATTAAGAATTTTGCAGGCAAATAGATGGAAGTAGCTAATCTTATTACCTATATATTATTCCTTTAAGAGTCCTTATAGTTATATTGAGCATCCATAGGTAATGAAAGATGATTTCTGTTGTTTTAAGATACTTAGTAATATCTGGGATAATCTTTTCTATGAAAAATAATGTATTTTCAATTTATTAAAGTTAGGTTTGTGCACCAGTAGGAACATCTATCTTCATTTTATATTGCTTGTTGCTTGTACAAAGTATAACTAAAGGTTTTATATAAAGTTCATTTCAGATGTAACAGTAACTCTTGATATAGTCAATTCAAACAAAACCAATCTTTTTATTTTTAATACAGGTTGTATAATTATCAGAAAATGGAGCAAAACTAATTATAAGCATTTTATAACAAAAAGAAAAAATTTAATCCATATTGTATTGTAAAAAGGAAATGGAAAACTGACATATAAAAACAAACTTGATATATAAATAAATTAAAATAACAAAAAAGCTGAAACTCCAAGCCTTGAAATCATGAAACATTGGTAGGGAAAATATCATTGAGACGTGAATTTTCGTTAATCTTAGAGGAAATATGTTTGAGAGAAATAATAGAAAAGTCCAAACTGAATTTCACAACTGACTGAACAATGTGTATTTTGTGAAAAGAAACCTGCGCAGGAATAGATCTGGTATAGTTTATTTCTACAAAGTTTCAAACACACACACACACACACACACACACACACACACCACAGAAATCCTCTTTCAATCACTAAATATAATGATTTAAACCTCACAAAAAATTTCTTAAAGGAGATATTTTTGTCCTTTCATCTGGTCAGATGGCTCAAACTATAGAAGTACTTTCACTAAACTTTATGATATTTGTTCAATCCATGGAAACCATATGATAAACAAAGAGGACCAAATAGCAGAGGTTGTCTTCTAACTTCAATGGACAAGATGTGTCACATTTTGTCATATGTAACAAAATTTGAATCCAATGTACTCACATTTTCTTTATGAAGTATATAGTAAATATATGTAGAATTATTAATTTCCAATAGTAAGTTGCAATATGTACTCTGTATACCAGGAAGAATTTACATATTATCATTATTGAATTATTTTAATAGATAACATATCTCAAAATGAAATGAAGGTATATCACAAGACCTTTGGGAAATAAGAAAATGTTCTTATTAATACAAAATGCCAGACTATTTTATATTCAAGCAGGCACATAAATCCTTATATAGAGAGAAAGAGAAGTCCTATATTCATTATTTTCATTGCTGTAGACATGATTTGAGCTTCAACTTTAATCTAGGGCACCTATAAATATCCATAGAGAACAAAATTACATAGATATCTTTTTAAATTCAACAGTTATTGGAATGATGAAATTAGTGGCACTCAGCTGAGTTGGGTCTCTAGGCCTTGTATGTGTGTGTGTATGGGGGTTGGGGGTGGTGTTTGTCAATCACCAGTCTGTTAGAAACAAATGCCTGCTCATGCTCTACCCAGATTGTTCCATGGCTGAAAGTTATTTGAAATAACTTACTGTTCAGTTACACTAATTTAGGGCATAATTTTAATCTGGATTTATAACTATGCTAGTATATTAAGAAACTTGTACCTGGGGAACATTCTTTAAACCCTCCCTTTCCGTTGAGAGAACCTAGAAAAATTTGGTTTCTCTATGAAGAATGCAGTGAAGAATTGACTTATTGATGTTACCACTTACCAGAATCCACTAAAAACATGTAATTGAAACTCTTGAATATAAAAACTATGTGTGAAGTAAGAGTAATGTTTTCATTTTTGTTTTACAATAACACAAGTCTACATATGTAGTTAAATGAATTTTACCTGAACAATTTATTTGAATTTGGTACTATCATTTACTGTGGTGTTATTTTAGGTTTGTATCAACTTCAAACTTATAAATGAACATCCAAACAATTATGCACTTTCTACATAATCTTTATATTTCAGATATGCATATACTCCATCAGTATTATAAACATGTATTAGAATATATAGCTTATCTAAGAATTTATTTTTCCTTTTGTTGTGATTTTTAGGTTAACAAATAAATAATTCATAATTCTCAACATTCTCTATGATTGTGATTTTAGGCAAGACAGCTAACATTATCCCTATTAATACAGAAAGCATTTGTACTACAATTAAGGTCAAATTTTTATGAAGTAAATTAAACTTTTTTATTATAGAGATAAGAAATGTTTTATTTAATAATAAGGACAGGATATTCTCTAAATACTCTGGCTCTTTTTTATGCTAACATCTGATATAAGGAAAAATAAATAGCAGAAACTTGAAATAAGAAAAGTATCTTTATGAACTACATTATTTTGAACCTAGAAAATGTAATTGACCTAGAGAAAATTTTAGTAGTAATAATCAAATTAAATATTAGAATAAGCATAAAATAGACAATGATTTTCCTTTTATTATTCTATACATTAGTAATGAATATCTAGCAATATAAATAATATTCAAAATTAGAAAAAAGTATGAAAATATAAAAGCTAGCCATGAGTCACACACAAAAAGTCACTACAAATAAATATTTTAAATTTCAATTCTACTGTAAAAGACCAATGTAAAATTTGGCTTTGTGGTATTGTTATGATTGCAATTTTCTACAAATTGATGCATCAATTTAGGAAAGAAATAATAAAAATAACTGAAGAGTTTTTCACTGGAAATATTAACAAAGTAATTGGATATATATGTATGTATGTGCGTATGTATTATAAGAATATGTATATATATATGTAATAAGATTATATAATTCTTATTCCTAATATAGCTGAAATAATTATGAAATAGAACAAGTTCAGAAAATTTACATTGCACTTGGTAGTGGTGGCCCTCGCCTTTAATCCCAGCACTTGGGAAGCAGAGGTAGGCAGGTTTCTGAGTTCTAGAACAGTCTGGTCTACAGACTGAGTTCCAGGACAGCCAGGGCTACACAGAGAAACCCTGTCTCGAAAAAAATCCAAAAACCAAAAAAAAGAAAAATTACATTGTCATAATACAAGTGATCTACATTTTTCTTTCAACTTGACAGAATGAGAAATTTTACATTCATACTCCTCAGCAAAACTGAAAATTATTTAAAGAAACGCCTTAAAGTCTCTTCAATTGTATTATGTGACCAAGGCAGAAAAAGAGATGCAAAGCTTTTGAGTTGCAATGTCAAAATGAAAACAAGCATACATAGTTGTGTGCAAACCAAACTAACCTTTAGTGTTTCTACAGCTTAATTAAAAATCTATAACTACCTGCTAGATTAGAAAATTAGGGAATGTATATACCAATGTTACTGATGATAAGATCAGCATAGTCCTAAAGAGAGTGAGGAATAAAGAAATAAAGAGGCTGTCAATGTCACTAGTGGAGTGGAAACAACTTTGACCAAAAGTATCCTGCTCTTCTGAGGACATCAGTAGGTATATTTGAGTGCAGAATGATTAGCCAGTTGAATCGCAGAGAGGGCAGTGCAGTGACTCACTTCAAATAACAGCCTTTTGATATAGATACAGGAAGTGTCTCAGCAAACCTTGATTAGCTGTGTATCCTTAAACCACTAAATATACCCACTTTGTATATACCTGTATTTCAAACTTCAGCTTTGTAACAATACTTTGCTTGCCCATGTCAAAAACATTAGACCTATATCTTTATCAATCCAGTTTGCTGCCATATTAGCAGAGTGAATTTTCTTTAGATGCATACTCATTATTCAGATACTAGTTCAACTGCCAGTTCAGAAGCCCACTTGCAAATCAGGTATTAGAATCAGCATATCTGCCAAAATTATGGATGATAAACCCTGCTGCATGTGCCCACAAATACACCTCAGAAGAACCACTGAAATATGAACAATAGAGCTCATAGTTTGAGACTAACTAGAAATGTTTTCCTATGCACGTCTATTTTATTTTCAAAATTCATCCATCATTTTATTTTCAAAATTCAGCTTCCATAGCAATAAATGCTACTCTATGGAATCTAGATCGATTATAGCCTTACATCCTCATGAGTTATCACCTTTGGCTCTCTTGATACTTCAATGTACCTGTATTTTACACACTGTGTAACATTAAAAGAATGAATGTCTATTCTCTTC
The DNA here is from genome assembly GCF_008632895.1 of Mastomys coucha. Classification (NCBI taxonomy): domain Eukaryota; kingdom Metazoa; phylum Chordata; class Mammalia; order Rodentia; family Muridae; genus Mastomys; species Mastomys coucha. Next base: position 49,853,805 of record NC_045030.1, on the reverse strand, counting down.
TCACTGTTGCAAATACTAACGCCAAATATATATATGATGTTTCTGTATTCTTCATTACTTTAGGACTTTCTCCAATGACCACTTAATGTGTGTCCTTCATTAAATGTTTTGATCACTAACACTATTTTTGGACTGATAAAACATATCTGTAGCCAAAAGGACTCACACAAGCTATGACTTATTCATCAATATGAGAAAACACTTTGAATGAATATCAAAATCTGCTATAGTTAAGCATCCATAATTATCTGTAACATCCATAATATCCATTCAGGATGTACATATCAGTGGATGTATTAATATTATTGTTGTAATAAAATAGTAATACCAAGGTAATTTATAGAATGAATTGTTTATAGGGTTTACACTAAGTGTTAGAAGTCCATCACCATCATGTCAGGAAACATGGCAGCAGTCAGATGGATACAGAGTTTGAGCAGCTTAGATATCAAAGTCTACAAACAGGAAAGAGAAAACACACTGGAGAACACAGTTTTTTTTTTAAACCATAAGCCTACCATAGTGGCTTGCCTTTTCCAAAAGTGCCACACCTCTTAATCCTCCCCTAAAACCAAAAACTGGGGTCAAAGTATTAAGATGCTTGAGAATTAGGTGTGGATTCTCATTTCAATCTAATGAGGTGGCCAAGGAGAATCCCTATAACCATCACCAAAATTACCATCATTTGTATAAGCTTCACATATATACCACTGTTGAACTGTGATGGAACTACTGGAGCCTACTTGGTCAACTCCTGACGTATAACAGATTTATTTTAAAGACCTAGATGCTTGCAAAAACAAAAGGTAATATATCAATGATTGCACCACTGCCATGTGAGACAAAGTAAATAAAGAACAGCCATAGAGACATAGGACCTCCCAACTTAGTTATCCTTTGGTAAAACAGAATAGTGAAAATGAAGTCATTAATACAGACAAGAGGTTGACTTATCACAGAGGTACTTGCTACATAGTATCTCAACCTGAATTGGGATATCTTCATCATAGCTCTACTACTAAGGGTAAGGAATTTATGCAGACAAAGCAGATAGAAGCTTTGATAATGGTTCAGAACAAACATCTATGGTTTTGTCTTCAGTACCTTAACTAGTCAAATTGGAATCTTTGAAAAGCAGGGGAACACTGTGTCACAGACTAGACTGTAAGGTTGTGAGTATTCAGGATAGACAAAATCATTCATATATATATATTTTGTGTAGAGTTATCATTTATTTTGCTTTATTTCTAGAAATATCATTAATGGGTCCTAAAATATTTCTGGTTTTTGCTTTTTAAAGAAACATCATCATTATTTTCCATAGTAGTTATATATGAATTTGTCTTCTGACTAACAAAGTACAGAAGCTTTCCTTTCTCCTAATCTTTATTAGTATTTGCGCATGTTCATCATGTGGACAATAACCATTTTTATTATATTGTGATATCACTCACAGTGATGGTATTTTAGTGTTTTATTCTTCTTTTCAAAGAAAGCATTTTAAAAATTTAGATGATTTAAAATTTAGATGATTTAGATTTAAAAATTCCTATATATGTTTTGCTTTATGTGAGAATAAAATTTCAAGAAATTTTGCAAAAGGAAGACTAATGAATTTAAATTAGAAACTGAATATATTTATTATTAAATGAAACCTAAGAAGTTTAACCTGAAGTACTTCATGGGATAAATTCATTCTACTTCAATTAATTTCATTTTACATATCTATAATAGTTGATTATTCTTTGAAACACAATATTGCCCTTCTGTGATTATTTTAAATATAACTATTATTTGCCAGATGTAATTGTTATCTAATAGGCTTACTGCTAAGAAACTCACCCTTTTTAGCACTTTGTGAACTCTACCTGGCTTGTTCACCCCAACTATTCTGCCTCAAAATCCTCTCCAAGGTGACTGATTCTAATTGGCTTCTCTCGGCCTCTGAATGAATAGTTCTGCTTGGAAAACTGACTTTCAACTACACTAAATTAACTGCTCTGAACTGAACTACTTTGCCCTGAGTGAACTGTATCACTCTCCTGCTCTCTGTATTCTCTCTAAAGTGTCTCTTTCATATACTCTTCTTGTGAGAATTGGGCATATAATATCTCCAACCCATTCTGTCAAATCTTTCTCCGATTCATCACTTTGTCTACTTCAATTAGATGTCTCTTTCAAATATGGCTGCTTCCTTCTACAAACTAACTTTACCATCATTTTTGGGATTAGAGGTGTGTATTAAGGATATGTCTGCATTTTATCCAGATCATAATCCAGGACATGGCTGCATTTCTGCGAGATCACATAGAATTAACAGGTCTTTGGGTTTCACCCTTTGGCAAAGCAACCGTGTTGCTGTATTAACATTTATCTACAGAATATTTTTTTTTTCAAAAAACAAATGTTTTGTTTGGCTTTATACTTTTGTATAGTAACCATCTTTAAAAGAAGAAAGATGGAGTAAAAAGAGAAAAGGATTTCTTTAGAAGACCAAATTTCTTGAAATTTTTCTCAGAAGTTCTACATTTGTGGAACCTTAGTAATTTTGTATGATAAAATATTTTAATGTTGACTTAAATAAGAAAGTCATATTCACATCATAAAGAGAACCAAACCATCTAAGCAAACCACATTTAATTTAATGCATTACTTTCAACACTATCACTATAATATAATAATGAAATGTAAGCAAGTTTGAACTGTAAGGAGATAATTTGAAAGTTAATTAACTTTGTCAATATTAATTAGGTAATATTTAAATGAATTTTATAAAGTACTAAAGGACTGTATCTGTTGACAATTGAACTGAATTATTTATTTATTTTAATTC
>NC_045030.1:49850671-49850872 GCF_008632895.1 Mastomys coucha | reverse complement strand
AATAAATATTCAGTTAAAATTCATCATTTTTTCTTTTAGAAGGTTTAATGTATTTCTACAAGGTTTAGCATTTTTGTCAGTTTCTGTAATAATTCACTTTTTTAATATTTTGGTGTTTATGTGTGTATGTATGTGTGTGTGTGTATGTACGTGTGTGTGTGTGTGTGTGTGTGTGTGTGTGTGTGTGTTTATGTGTGTATG
>NC_045030.1:49848815-49850645 GCF_008632895.1 Mastomys coucha | reverse complement strand
TGGAGACCAAAGCTCAATTTCAGGAGTCCCTTCTCTACTGCTATACTATGGGAACATGCAATGTAACTCAAGTTTTTATGCCTCTACTCAATCATCTTATTGACCTATGCCATGTTTTGAATGTCAATATTGCTTTATATTCTTGGTAAGTAACTTCTATTAAGACATAAGAATTTAGTTAAATTAGTATTGTTGTAAAAATCCATTATAAAATGTTTAGAATAGGTTTTCTTGATTTTCATCATCAGTGTTATCTTATCAATAACTTGATAAATGAATATAAGATACTAGCACTTGTACATACACATAAGATTTTTCAATATTCATATCTCCTTTTGAAGGCCCACTAAATGTATCATAGTACAAACTGTAATACCTTAACTTTTGACTTTCCTAAAACTCAGGAATGACTTGAATAAACAAGTTTGAAATCTTTGTCTGCTATCAATTCTTAGTAGTATTTTACCTGTATTATATGTTTATGCCTATTTCACAGTGCTGTTGGAATTTCTGTTAGTAGTCGTTTCTTCTGTCTATAGTTTTTTTATCTCTGCAATTATACTTTCATATCTCTTCATAATATATGATTCACAATTTTTGACACACGGTTTCATGTTTATTGTGTTTTCTTAAGAGTTAAAATGTACAATGTGGGTTAGATGATTTTTACAATGCCATTTATTTTATGTATATGAGTTCACTGTAACTGTCTTCAGACACACCAGAAGAGAACACTAGATCTCATTATAGATGGTTGTGAGCCACCATGTGGTTGCTTGGAATTGAAGTTAGGGTCTTTGGAAGAAGCAGTCAATGTTCTTAACCACTGAGTCATCTCTACAGCCCTGCCATTCCATTTATTGAAACTGACCTAAAGAACATTTGCCAACTTTTATTTAAATAACTCCTTACTCCAGGCTAGCATGGCTGTCCTATGAGAGGATCCACTCAGACATATGTAGACAACCCCAGCCAAATAGTATATGGAGCTTGGCAACTCTTATGGAAGAATAGGAGGAAGGATTATAGGCCCTGGAGGAGATAGGAAGTCCACAGGAAGAAAAACATAGTCAACTAACATGGACTCTTAGGGTTATCAGATATTGAACCACCAACCAAAGAACATACACTGAGCCTAGGCCTCCTGACACATATGTAGCAGATGGGGAGGTTAGTATTCATTTGGGTCCTGAACAACTGGCGCTGGGATATCATAAAAGCTGGTACATGTAAGTGGAATGGAATGGACCAACCTAGTAGAAATATTGAAAACTTTGTTGCTGAGAGTGATTTGAATTGTTCAGACTTGCCTCAAAAGGTTTCAGTAGAGAAGATTGCTGGAGCTGATTTGAGACCAAGCAGAACAATTCAGTAAGAAGCTGAGAGAAGCCAGATTGAATCAGTCAGCTTAGAGAGGAGTTTTGGTCAGAATAGCTGAGTTTAACCAGCTGGCTGGAGATCAGAAAGAACAAGAAATGGAGAGCTTATTCAGCCTCTAATCTCAGAGGTTGAACATATTCTAGGCCTATATAAGACTGTATGTAGGCTAGAAGCTTCCAGGCATCTCTTTAGTGCCAGCATTACCTGTGTTAGATGATGTAGATGAGAGAATTTGTGATTGGAAACAGACAGATCTGTCATAGGCAGAAGCAGAAGTGAACATGGGACCAGCAGGACCAGGCACACACAGTAACTCCACCAGCACAATGACTTGGGTTCCTTCTGGTCTGTCTGTGCTGGGGTCCAGAGCATACCTTGGGCACAAGCTCTGCAGCCAGTCCTACAACACCCAGAGGAAGCTCCACTCCCAGGTGCTCTGACACACCCAGG
>NC_045030.1:49837566-49843438 GCF_008632895.1 Mastomys coucha | reverse complement strand
ATACTAGTAGTGATGTATTATTTTTAAGTAAACAGTTAATATGTTTGGAGTTATTTAAAATTTATATTAAGAAATGTATTTTCACAATTGCTGTAGATGAGCATCTATATAACACTGTTAAATTGATTGTTGTTTTATATCAAACAACTTTTATAATACTTATTTTTATTGTTATAATATTTTATAAATTTTAAGGAATATGACATAAAAGATATTGTAGGTATTGAAGGGGTGTCTCTGGGAGGAGTGGTGGTACAAAGGGGAGACAAGAATGTGATTCAATTCTATTTAATTAAAATATGTTTTTAAATGTTAACAAATTCAGATAAATTGAAATCATGTAACTTTTCTCATCACAATGCAATAAAAAGTTTTTTTCTTTAAAAAGAAAAAAAGGTTTCAGTAGAGAAGAATTTCAAAATGTGGCCTAGAAACTGTTTTGTTGTATTTTGGTGAAGAATGGGCAGCTTTTTGCCCTTGCCTATAGACTCTGTCTGAGGATAAAGTAAAAAGATTTATATTAACTGCATTGACAAGGGAAGTCTCAAAAGAGCCCAGCAGAGACATTATTCTCTGGTTAATTTTTATAAAGAATGATTTAATGAAAAGGATCAAGCTGAGAGAGGAAAAATATGAAATATACGGTCTAAATTATAAAGGTGAACCAGGAAGTGAAATGAAGCTGAATCCTGTGTTCAAGGAGATAAAGAGATTAAGGGAATGGTGATCTCAGTGCAAGATCCCACCCCCTTAACTTATTGCTTGTGTTTACAGTTGAATAAGGAATAATTCAGAATTTTAGTATGGAATGAATTACAGTCCAGAAATGGGGGCCACACTTGTGATTGTGATCTTGATAGTGGAAGGCACAAACTTTTGATCTGATTCTTGAGGAATGGTGGCCAAGAAAACTTTACCTGTAGGCATGGGGGTAACACACCTTTATTTCCAGAAGACAAAGCCAAGCAGATCTCTGAGTTTAAAGCCAGCCTGGGACAAAACAAGTTCTACAGAAAAAGAAAAACTTAAGTTCAGACCTAGTGGTACATTACTTTTATCCCAGTATTGAAGAGCCAGAGTCATGTAGATCCCCCTGTTCAAGGTCAAACTACACAGCAAGTACCAGGACAGCCAAGCATAGGCAGTGAGGGAGTTGGAAAACAGAAATCTGGTAGTAGAATAACCGGGTGTGTGTATTAGGGGGGGGGGATGTTTTAGCCACAGCAAGCAGCAGAACTCAGTAGCTTTGGCCATTTGTAGTCAAAAGGAGGAGACTACTGGCAAAACTAATGCTGGTTAGATGGAGCTCAAAACTTAGTGGTGATTAAGAAGAGACCAGCATCACTGAAGTAAAAATCTCTTGGGAAGTATTTTCTGAGAGCATAAAGAAGCTCTGTTGTAGAGATAGACAAGTTTGTACCTTGTGCTGTAGCTGTACTTGTTAATGTGTAAGAGTCACCCAAGTGGTACTAGTCTTGAAGGCATGAGGAGGTCATGAAATACAGCTGAGGCTTGGCACTGTGAGAGGCCATGGGAGAACACTGGTGAAGGGACAGCCTCAGTTGCATTTGATAGCTTAGGACTGAAGGAGTCATGCAAAGAAGTTGAGGCTTGACACCATGAAGAAAGCCTATGAGAGGCTACTGGTAAAGCCTAATGCTACAGAGGGCAGAGCTGAAGAAATGATTCAAGCCCTTTGAGGGAGCCCAGAAGATGATATGTGAATCTCAGACATTGGTACAAGAAGCTGTGAAGTAGAAGTTGCCATGGAGACCCTAAGATTGTTGAGATGCCAGAACTTTGAAAACATGCTGAGGAAATCTGTTAACAGGGAGTGGATCGAGCCTAGAAGAAAGAATTTTGTTACAGTAACAAAGATGAAAAAGGAGTTGCAGATCTGAAGACTTCTCTGATATCAAACATGGAGATGCAGAGGGTGGATTTACCCAGCTGGTTTCCTGTCTTGCTTTAGGGATTAAAATTAAGTCATTGGATGAATCTCAAAAAAGACTTTGGACTATTAACATTGTTGAAACTGCTATAAATAACTGGAACTTTTGAAATTGTAATAAATGTCCTTTCTTTATTATACTAAGTATAAACCCCATGTGTTTGAACAAACATATGGGAGTCAGGGAGTACAATGTGATGCTTTATATATGTTTGGCCCAAGAAATGGCACTAATTAGAGGTATAGCCTTGTTGGAGGCAGTATATCATTATGATCATGGGCTTTAAGACCCTGATCCTAGCTGTCAAGGAGTTAGTCTTCTCCTAGTGGCCTTCAGATAAAGAATTCTCAGCTACTCCTGTGCCATGTCTGCATGGATATTGCCATGCTCCTGCTTTGATGATAATGAACTGACACTCTGAATCTGTAGTCAGCTATCTGTTCACAGAAGTAAAACCCTAAAACCTTGTCAGCCTCAGTGCAAGAAGAAGTACCTAGTCTCACAGAGTTTTGATGTACAAGGGTCAGAGGGTATATAGTGTGAGCCAAACTACTCACAGGAGAATGGGAACAGAGATGGTTGAAGAATTGTGGAAGGAGGTGACCAGGATGGGGGTAGTGAGCAGGATGTAAAGTGATTAATTAATTAATCAAAAAAAATCTCCTTAGTCCTACTGTCTTGGGATAGTTTGGTTGAAAATAGAAGATTATCCCATATACAATTGCCAAACCCAGATGCTATTGAGGATACTGGGAAATGCTTGCTAACAGGAATCTGATATAGCTGCCTCCTGAGAGGCTGTGCCGGAGCCTGACAAATACAGAGGTGGATGCTCTCAGTAAACCATTGAACTAAGCACAAGGTCTTCAGTGGAGGAGCTAGAGAAAGGACCAAAGGAGCTGAGGGGATTTGCAGCCCCATGGAGGGAGTAACAGTGTAAATTGGCCAGACTCCTCAGAGTTTACAGGTTCTGGACCACCAACCAAAGAATACACATAGAGGGACCCATGGCTCTGTCCATATAGGTAGGTGGGTGAAGGGGGTAGGATGGAATGGGGGATTTTCAGAGGGGGAATTCAGGAAAGGGATAACATTTGAAATGTAAATAAAGAAAATATCTAATAAAAAATAAAGAAAATATCCATTAAAAGAATGTACTATGGTAATGGCCACGCAATTCAGAATATGATTAAAGAAAATATTTAATTCTATACTGTAAATAGATTTTCCATTAATAAAACTTTCCTTGGTAAAACAAAAGAAAATGGAAGATTATAGTAACTGTGATTTTCCAAAGTCGAGGTTTTGAAAATGCTTGTTTTGATCTGGCAAGTACATTCCATGATTGGTCTATTTACATCACGCAGTTACCCCAAAGAGAAAGACAAATAAATGGCATGGACATTGAAAACTAAACTTCCCAATGAAATACAACATGACAAGTATATTAGAAATAAATGCCCAAGGAAATAATTGTTGAAAGTGTTTCCCTTAGCATAAATGAATATATACTCTTCCTGTATAATTTATTTCTTACCTAATAGAAACTATATGTATAAGAGAATTGTTGTCCTTTTTAAAAAATAGATTTATTTATTTCATTTATATGAGTAGACTGTAGCTGTCTTTATGCACACCAGAAGAAGGCAACAGATCCCATTACAGATGGTTGTGGTTGCTGGGAATCGAACTCAGGACATCTGGAAGAGCAAGCAGCCAGTGTTCTTAACCTCTAAGTGATCGCTCCAGCCCCAATTGTTGTACTTTGAAACCAAAAATATATGAAAACATCATTTTTTATTACATGAATTATTATGATTTTAAATGAAATTTTGTTATGTACATGAAATCTTATAATAAAATTATGTTAAACAGCATCTTTGTAAATTTGTTTTTTAAATTTAAATTGAAAAGTTATTGGTATCGTACCCTCAATATGAAACACATCTTTTCTCTTATAAAAATTTACCCTTTTTATGTCTATTTTGTGAGTTGAAATTGCTTCATATAAAAAAAGGACTTCCCAGGACTAATGAAATTTTAAAAAACAGTATGGCAAGAATCATTTGTATTCATTCATATAGTTCTATTAACAGTCTTCCTCCTAGTATTAAAATGTTTTTCCTTCCTTTTCTTAATAATTCCTTGTTATATTATTTTGCTTGTTAAATACTACATATACATTCCAACTTATCTAAAATCAAGTTAACAAAGAATAAAATCAAAAGCATGATGAAATTATTATTATTATTATTAAATAATTTCATTTATTTACTTATTTATTTATTTATTTATTGAAGATAGATCAATATTTGTCACCTTACACAAAGCTCAAGTCCAAGTCAATCAAGGACCTCAACATAAAACTAGATACATTGTACCTAATAGAAGAGAAAGTGGGATAGAGCCTTGTACTCATAGGCCCTGGGGGAAATTTCCTAAACAGACATCCAATGGTTCATGTTCTAAGATCAATAATTGATAAATTGTACCTCATGAAACTGGAAAGCTTCTGTAAGGCAAAGGACATAGTCAATAGGACAAATTGGCAACCTACAGATTGAGAAAAAAAAAAAAAACTTCACTAACCCCACATAAAAAGAGGGTTACTATCCAAAATATATAAGGAACTCAATAAACTAACATCCAAAAATGCAAAAACCCTGTCTTAACTAAGGTGGTCTTCCTGTGAACAGACACCATGAGCAAGGCAACACTTAAAAGAACAACATTTAACTGGGGCTGGCTTACAGGTTCAGAGGTTCAGTCCATTATCATCAAGGCAGAAAAATGACAGTATCCAGGCAGGCATGGTGAAGAAGGACGTAAGAGTTATACATCCTCATCTGAAGGCTGCTAGCAGAATGCTGATTTCCAGTCAGCTAGGATGAGGGTCTTAAATCCTATGTCCACAATGACACACCTACTCCAATAAGGCACACCTCCAGATACTGCCACTCCCTGTGCCAAGAATATTCAAACCATGACAAATCCCAATAAAAAAATGGGGTATAGAGCTAAAAAAAGAATTCAAAACTGAGGAATCTCAAATGACTGAGAAGCACTTAAAAAATGTTCAGAGTCCTTAGTCATCAAGGAAATGCAAATCAAAACAATCTTGACTGTCCATCTTAACACCAATCAGAATGGCTAATTTCAAAAACAATTCATGTATTACAGCTGCCTCTTCTCCTTCACCACAAGGTAATCACAATGTCTTCTGTAGTGACAAATTTTGAGAATTCTGGATCATTGGTTTCTTTAAAAAACACAGAAATATTATTAAGAATGTACTTTCATTTTAATCCCAGGTGTAGGAATGTGGGGCTACTTCTTTTCTTTTCTTTCTTTCTTTCTTTCTTTCTTTCTTTCTTTCTTTCTTTATTTATTTATTTATTTATTTATTTATTATTAGATATTTTCTTTATTTGCATGTAAATTTCTTCTTTCCCAGTTTCCCCTCCAAAAAACAAACAAACAAACAAAAACAACGAAAACCCCTGTTGCCTCCCCCTTCCCCATCCCTGCCACCCCACCCTCTCCCACTTATTGTCCCTGGCATTCCCCTACACTGGGGCACAGAACTTTCACAGGGCCGAGGTCCTCTCTTCCTATTAATGATTGAATTTGCAATTCTCTACTGTACACATGCTGCCAGAACAATCAGTCCCATCATATATACTCCTTTGTTGGTGGTTTAGTCCCTGGGAGCTCTGAGGGTACTAGTTAGTTCATATTGTTGTTCGCCATAAGGGGCTGAAAACCCTTCAGCTCCATTAGTCCTTTTTCTGAGTCCTTCATTGGGGACCCTGTACTCAGATCAATAGATGTCTGTGAGCCTCTACATCTGTATTAGAGCCTCTCAGGAGATAGCTATATTTAGGCTGCCTTGCCCTTCCTTCAGTCTCTGCTCCATAGTT
>NC_045030.1:49832693-49836779 GCF_008632895.1 Mastomys coucha | reverse complement strand
ACCAAGATAATGAGTCAATGATATATATATATATAAATATATATATATTGTCTTTTACTATTCTGTGGCCAAAAAAAGTTCATGGTTGGACAAAATAAAAATACTGTGACATATCGATGGGAAACTATCCAATTTTACAATCAGGTAAAATCTATAGATTTATTTCCCAAACATTATTTTAAATGGGTCTAATGCAGTAAACAAAATTAAAAATGAAAATAAGTTAGTTATGGCTTAAGAATTAATATTTATTCTTAGCATATCATGGTAGATTGGCTATTATAATTTAAAAGTCAAAAGCATTAGATGCAATTACCTGTAATAACTGTAATGTATTTAAATGATATATATTCTGTCAAAAAGGCAGATACTCCCAATAATACAATCTATAATGCTATAGATATGTGTGTAAGACAGAACTTTAATTTCATAAAGAGAGTGTCCTCAGTAAAGCAAAAATATCAAAAGAGGAAATGTATATTTCTTTTTAATTTCAATGGAGGTAGTGGCTATGTCTTTTCTCAGGAATGGTTCCATATTCAGAAGACTGACCCAGCAGTAGTCAAATGTGTGATCTTCACCAAGGTCAGAGATTTTATTCTCTTGACCAGGAGGAATTTTCTTTTTAAAAACCTTCATTGCTACTTCATCTTTCCCCTAAAGCAGCAACCCCAGAAATATGTAGAAACCAGATCTGTGATCAGAACTCCCAAAACTTTTCTTGGCATACTATTCCTTTGGCAATGATAAGGCTGCTAAGTAGCCCAAACACATATTTTGCTTTTATTAACAAAAAATCATCAAAGAAACTAATTATTTTTCTTAGAAGTCTTCCTAGCCTAAACTGCCAATACATTTTCTACTATTCTACTAAACATGTTCCTCCCTCTCAAGGGGCAACATGAGCTATTATTGTGGGGTTGACAATGGTTGATCAACTGAATTTAGAATATCTAGTGTGGCAGTTTGTGATTGTGAACACCCTTCTAAAAAGCTTACATAACAAAACTTAACTATCAAGTATAGAGAGGTAAGGAAGTCTTTGACTGATGTCTGGAGAGAGATATGAGGAGTAGAGGGCAGAATTGTCAGCCTTAGGCAGAAATCATCAAAATACAGAACACATAATATGTCCAAGTAAAACTCTACTAGAATTTTTTGATGGGCTCACAAGAGCATTTATGTACTGGACACCTCCTCATTTTTCTTTTGTCCTCCAAGGCTAAACTGAATAGAGATGATGAATCCAACGTCTGTTCCCAGTTTAATAGCTGGTAGAATGGCTAAAATCATATAATGTGAAGAAGTCCCTCCAAGATGGACTCTGGAGGAGATCAAATAGAAGAAATTTAATTGTAGTTTGATTTTTATGTAAAAACAATGCTGGGCAAGACTTTCTTGGGTACAGGTAGGTATTGCAGCATTGAATTTAGCTCACATCTGAAGGCTTATATCTGAGGAGTATTTTATTATTAAGAAGAAAATCATTAATGAGAATCAAATGTTTAAAATAAATCTCAGATACATAAAAATATGTTACACATATAATCCTTTGAACTTAAAAGTTATTAATTCATTTTTAATATTTTCTCTAAGGATGATTAAGACAATGCATGTGACCTAAGTGAAGTTTTGAACTGTCAAGGCCATTTGGAGTTCTTGTTCTCAGAATTCACTTGGTCTAGAAAGAAACCTCTACCTCACCTAACCTTTATATTAACAGTGATCAGTGATTCAGTCTTTCTAAATACATGTCACAAATCTTTCTTGCTTCATTTGGATGCATTGAAGAATTTTCTCACTGTATGAGTTCTTCTCTTTGTAAGCTAGACACTTGTCTGAGTACATTGCTTAGGGTCTTCATGGTTTCCCTTACCAAGAGATTGGATGATTTTCCACAGTTACAAAATATTTTTGAATTATACCCCCCAGTCTCCTGGAACCTCATTGAACTTGGATGGCAAGGAGAAAAGTACACGCACCTTTTATCTCTAAGAGCACATTGACATTGCGTCTAATCATGGTTATTGAACATCTAGGTCAGTTACACCAGAATGATATTCCTAATTATTGTAATATATTTCGATAAATTATTGGCAAAAACAAATACTTTTAACTGAACTTGATTAGACAGACATTTTTGTTGTATAAGCCAGTTCTAGTGATTATTAAAAAGAACAGATCATTATCTCCATTGATTTAAACAGAGGGTTAATATCAATGTATTAAATACTGAGCTAATGTTATCTAATGTATATCATCTCTAAGTGTTATGCTTTATAAATACTAATAATTTGTTCAGACTTTTATAACATGCATGAGTTTTCTAGGGGGTCTTTTCCATTGTGGAGACTTCTAGTTATCTTAATCTTCATGCTTTATATCTTCATAATTTAAAGAAAAATTTAACTTTTGCATAGTGTTATAACAAGAACTGTTGTAATTTTCTAACTAAGGTTTATGAAGTTTACTATAAATAAATATTGATGGTAAATGTAGAAATGCAATTTAAATATATTAAATAAATTTAAAATCATTTATCTAACATGTTGGAAAAGGATCATTTTTGTGAAATTATAAATATGCTTCATTTGAAATTTCTCCATTGTATCACAACATAGAAATTGTGAAATCACTTTATCAATTTTTTAAGGGAATGACAGCAAAGAAAATAGAAAAATTTTCAGTGGAATTAATATTTGAATGATGAACAATTTTACATAGCACTTTTTAATAGAAACTTATTTTGTGGAGAGTGAGTTACAAGATTGTAGTTATCAGAGCAGATAGAGACAACAGGAGGGCATGGTATACCAAATCAACTAAACAGGAATTATATTGGGCATACAGAGACTGAAAAAGCAAGGGGGAGTGGGCATGTGTCTATAGCAGGTCCTCTATGTTTATATTGTAGATGTTAGTATGGATGTTTTGTGGGACCCCTAACAGTCAGAGATGATGTATCTCTGACTATGTTTACTGCTCGTGGAACACTTTTTCTCATATAGGGTTGCCTCTTCTAACCTTGATAGGGATTTTGTCTCGTCTCCTTGTATCTTTTGTCCTGTTTAGCTGTAGTCTCTTAGAGGGCCACTTCTTTCTGAGGAGAGATAAGAAGTATTGGAGAAATTGGTGGAGTGGAGAGAGGGGAAAGTATGGGACCTATTTTAGGAGAGAAGAATCCATTTTTAATAAAAATTAAAAGATGGAACTAAGTATAGTCTTGAACTCAATTGGATGAAATTTTTATAAAGAGACTTTTTATATTATTTTGGTAATTATTATATTATATTTTAGAAATTATGAATTGATGTGGCAAACAATGCAAATAGTTAGAAAAGGGAACTTTAGAGAAAATTACATACATTACTTTGTACAGAAGATAAGAAGAAATGAGATATATTATTTACATTTCATTTGAAACTTTAGATGTCTCAAATTCGGACTTTTAAATAGGGATAAGAAATGGTGGGTATAAATTTATGATATGGTTAAAATAATCAGCATTCTTTTGCCCAACCATTAATGTACTTGTCTTTATTACTTGGAGGCTGAGAGTAAACTTTACATGTTCTGCTTTCACACACACACATGCACACTAATAAAATAGATAATATCCCTGTTAGCTCCTAAATCAAATTTTATGAATCATGTAGAAAAAAATAGAATCAATGAATATTTAAAAACATGAATAAGTGGTTTAGGCAGAAATAATGTAGTATAGTATAATTTTTAAATTTGCTTGCTAATTAATCAAGATGAACATCATAATAAAAATTCAACTTAAATTCTGAGTTAAGTTGATTGTTTATTGCCAAAGATCAGCTTTGACACCGCAGGTTAAACCAAGGAAGGCAGCTGGTTGGAATCAGTGCTGAGAGCACCTGTTGAGGATTGGTGAAGATAGTGACTGGGTCTGCTGTCTAAAACTTTCAGCTATGAGAGCAAGGGAAAGAGTGGAAGTAGGTAATCAACCACATACCTACACTCATAGAGAATGTTTGAATCAAAGACAAACTCCAGCACCTTCACACATACAAATACATATACACATGAATACAGATACTATATATACATATATATATA
>NC_045030.1:49829278-49832683 GCF_008632895.1 Mastomys coucha | reverse complement strand
TATATATATGCACACAGACAGATAGATGGACATACACATATTTACAAAAAAATGGAAGGAGTAAAGCTCAAGCAAACAGGCTCCAAGCATTTCACATACACAAATAGATGCACACACATTCATACAACACACAAAAAGTTGATGGATGGAGCAAGTTCCATCATAAACTCCCACAAACTTCACATACATACATACATATATATTTGATGGATGGAACAATGTTCCAACATATTGCCATACAAACTTTACACAAATACATACATACACATATATACATATATACATATACATATGTACACTTATTCTATACACATGTACACATACACAGATACATAAACACGTATGTACATATATACGTGGATGCATATCTACATATATATACATGTATATATATATATGTATATATATATAGTATATATATACACACATAGTTGATGGGAGGAAGAAACAATATCCCTACACATTAATTCTTTCTACTATGTCTCATATATTCCAGCAAAATCTTTCAAACAGTGCAAAATTACAGTGTATTTACATTTTAGTTTAATTCCAATGAGTGACTAGGAAAAATCAGTATGTTTCCCAATAGAATTACAGTAAATATCATCATGTAGTACAAATAAAGAAAATAAATTATTTCCCACAACCCATGTTCAATGATACAATCTACATCTGTATTTCTAAGTTCTTTTCTCCAGTGGTGACTGAACCATTAACCTGCTCCAGGAGCAATGACTGAAAATGATCAATCACTACTGTTGTTGAGTGCCAGCAATAATGCCTGGTGAGTGGCTGAAAGCCCCCTTAGAGTTTTCACACAGTTCTTAGATTAAGAGGGAAGTGAGTGCTGCAAGCAGAGCAGAACTCCATAACAGCATGAAGTCTTTAAGACTCTTAGTCTTCTGAAACATGTGTCAACCAAGGTACATCCATTGCATCTTGTCTGTGCTAACTGGTGGGCTGTATTCTATGAGTTCTAAAGCCATTTACTTTTCCTCCTAGATGGTCCTTGACAGTTAGTTAGTTAGTTAGTTAGTTAGTTAGTTAGTTAGTTAGTTTACTTTTGGATAATCTCTTGTTCAACTAGTTGTCTAATAAAACCCTATTGGAGCACAACCTTTTAAATTAACTTGGAGTTTATTTTTCATTTGTTTCACTTTTAAGACACAATCAGTACTCAGAAGATGTGCAGTACCTCTAAGATGAAAAATATCTGGAATTTGATGTTCTGAAAGAGCTAAATCTGCCATTCCATCATCCCATCTTATCATATTATCTCTATAATACATAATCTGCCCAAATATCTGACAGGAAGACCAGACATCAGAGCCGCTCCCTTCTGCCTTCACCCTTTCCTCCAACGTTATCATTTTTTGTCAGTCACATCATGTCTTACCTGTTTTACTTTCTCACCCAACCTAAGTTATTTTTCCTAATTGTCTTCTACCTTAAGCCCATTTAATGACCCTTATTCTTGTCATCTTGAGGATCACTCTTTTAATAAAGCTCATTGTGTGACTTGGCCTGCAGGTCACGTTATTCGGGGGAATGAGGAGGGTCACAACCTGTGAATAAAGAATGGGCGAGAGAGAGGACAGGACTCAAGGAAGCATTGCTTGTCAAGAGTTGTTTATTTGGTTGAGCAGAGCATATTTAAAGCAAAAATCTTAGAGGGACGGGGAGAGGAAGGAGGGAGAAGGAAGTTTACAAGGGGAGGGGGAGAGGAAGGAGGGAGATGGAAGGCTACAAAATCTTCTGGGGTTGAGCTCCCAGGTGACAGGTGAGGAGGAGGTGGATGACAGGTGGGGAGGGGGTGGATTTCCATGAATGTTCTTTTCCCAGGGCTAAGCTGGATCCTTGTGATTGTCAGGCAGGATGTTAATCTCAGGGTTCTCAATTAGCTGGGGCAGGATGTTTATCTCAGGGCTCTCATGGTTCCCAACAATTGTGAAGGGAAATTTCTCTCAGCATCATTTCAGTAGAAACAGCTTGTTTTTGTCATCTCTTTCATAGTAACAATTTCTAGTTACTTACAATTCCATTTCTCTAAAGCCTATATATTTTATTAGGAACTCAATCTCTCCATTGTTTAATTTAAATGTCAAATATCAGACCTTTTACCATGAATTCAATGAATTTACTGCTCTGTTCTTGTCTAGAGGAAAAACAAAGAAGACAAACTGTTGGTAACATTGGGAAACCACCTTCAGAATAATTACAAATCAAGTTTCATTTTCTATATAAAAATACATACTGATAAGATATTCATACTGTATTTTAAATTACCCCACATATAAGAAAAACTTCAATATTCTTATATTTTAATAGTTTACTAGTGTATTCACTAGAATTTTGTCAACCTGCTGTGCTGGGTAAAATAACCTCACCTAAGATGATCCCCAGATGACCCACAGGAAGCCTGTGGAGCATTTTATTGGTTGAGGAATGACATGGTAAGGATTATTTCACTATGGGTAGTAGCAATCTTGAGTTGATTGTCCTGTGACACATGAGAAAGCCAGTTTTTCAAGTTGGTAATTAGTTTCATCCTTGGTCTCTGCTGCAATTTCTGCCTCCATCCTCCTTGAACTTCTACACTAACCTCTGTGTATGGTGAACTATAAACTATAAACTTAAACCATTCCTTCAACAGATTGCTTTTAGTCATAGTGTTTCATCACTGTAATAGAATGTGATGTGAGAAATCTTATTTTACTACCAACTACATAATGAATATATAACCAATTATTAAATATTGACATCCTCATGAAGACAGGGGGTGGGGAAGGAGGTATGGGATGTGGAACAGTTGGAGGGTAGACTGGGAAGGGAATAAAATCTAGAGTGTAAAATAAATAAATAAATAAATAAATACTGATGAAACTATAATTCTTACTAGTGTTAAACTTAAGAATTCATCATGGATGTATCTTATGATAAATCTAAATTTCTAACGGTATTCTAGACAAAATCAAGAAAGAAATCTGTGACATGAAACCATTGCCAATAGAGGCAACAGATGCTTTTGCTTCAGAAAGCATGAACTTCTCACTTCAGATTAAGCAAAACCCGTCACAATTCTGCTCTCCACTTTCAGGTTTTAGTTAATTCCAGATATAATTTGGTATTGATGCTGGATAATCCAGCATTGTATTGTCTGTTTTGCATATAATTTTCTAGGTACTGTCAAATTTTTGTTTTTTGTTGTTTTGTTTTTCAAGCGAGGGTTTCTTTATGTGTGTTACTTCTGGCCACCCTGTAGTTTTCTCTCTGTAGATCAGGCTGATCTCCAACTCAGAGATCTGCCTGCTTCTGCCTCCCAAGTTCTGAGATTAAAGGTGTCTGCAACACCTCTCAGCCAGAATTGCTAAATTGTTTTTATTAGATATTTTTTTATTTACATGT
>NC_045030.1:49812302-49829268 GCF_008632895.1 Mastomys coucha | reverse complement strand
TCCATGTGCAGTCTTTGGTTGGTGGTTGAAGCCCTGGGAGCTCTGAGGGTACTACTTAGTTCATATTGTTGTTAGCCCTAAGGGGCTGCAAACCCTCAGCTCCATTGGTCCTTTCTCTAACCCCTTCACTGGGGACCCTGTACTCAGTTCAATGGATGGCTGTGAGCCTCTACATCTGTATTAGTCAGGTACTGTCAGAGCCTCTCAGGAGATGGCTATATTTAGGCTGGCTTGCCCTTTCTTCAGTCTCTGCTCCATAGTTAATCTCTGCAACTCCTTCAGTGGGTATTTGGTTCCCCCTTTTAAGAAGGAATGAAATGTCATTTCTACTTTCCCCAATCCCACATACATAATGGAAATGCCTACATTTAGGGTTCACTTTTATAATTCCATTTTCTCATTATACATAATCTTTCAAAAATATGTCTAGAAGTTAGTTTTTAGGGTGATTTAAAACCTCCAGTTGACAATGGAGATTCACTATCACAACTCATTCTCTTGCCAAATTGAAACCCAAACACATCACTTTTAAGTTATAACATTCAAACCCTTCTCTGTCATGTTCATAACCATCTCATCAAGAAAAAAAAATGTGTTCAGTATAACTTAAATCTCTACATAGACATTAACAGTTCCAACATGTCTAATGTATTAGTTTAGAATTTCATATGTTCAGGCAAGTGTGCTAGTCAATCTCAGTTGTCAATTGGATAATATTTAGAATCTTCTCTGAGATGGACTTCTGGGCATGACTGTGGTGGAGTATCCTAATTATATAAACAGAGACAGGAAGACCCATCTTGGATTTCATGGTCCAAGTACAAGACTTCATAAATGTCTCATCTTTTATGCCTGCAAAACGAGTACCATGTCAATTATGCTGGAATATTGTACTTCCATATTAGGATAGGATCAGAATTTTCTCTCTTTCCTTCTCCTTCTCACCCATCCCAAGGAGTTAAAGGAGTTCATAATTTTTCCGCTGGCTACAGATCATGACAGCCCCAGTAAATTAAGCTTGGTTCCCTCAGAAAAAGTCTGCTCAGAAGCTTCTCTAAACACTGACTGCCTTTGGCAGTAACCCTTGTAAATATCTGGATTCACCTTGGTCAGAGTCGCTAAGAATGTACTCGGAAAGACTGACTACCTCAGTTTACCCACCATGTGGATTCCAAAGCCAGAGTCATTGGCAGGGCAGGAAGTAAATAGGGCAACAACCTGGAAGCAAGAGCTGGTGCAGAGGCCATGGAGGGATGCTACTTGCTGGGTTACTCCCAAGGGCTTGCTCAGCCTGCTTTCTCATAAAACCTAGGACTACCTGCCTTGGAATGGCATAACTCGCAATGGGCTGGACCTTCCCCTTCTGATCACTAACTGAGAAAGTGTCTTATAACTCTATCTCATGGAAGCATTTTTTCAACTGAGGCTCCTTCCTCTCTGTAACTCTACATTGTGTCAACTCAACACAAAACTAGCCAGTACACCTTACCAGGTATAAGGTCAGTAATTGTTAATGATCAATTCTGCTTTTGTGTTATTAATGTCGCAAAGAAAATACACAGGCAAGAGGATATTAGGCTGCATTCAAATAAAATTTAATTTACAAAGAAATGTGAACAAGATTTTGGCTGTTGCTCAAAAGGACATTTATAATGACCTCTGACTAAGAACATAAAATAACAAAGTAGAATTTTAACTTTGTTTATGAGACAATTTTTTCTGCCAATTATATCATCTATGTTATGAAAAGAGTTCACTGAAATTTATTCTATAAAGTTTTAGGTGACTCAGTGTTATAAGCTATGACTTATTGCCTAATAATTCTTCTTATTTAAATTCTGTTTTTGAAACTATGATAATATGTAAGACTAAATAGAAATATTTCAGTTTGGAATGAAAAAGTTACAAAGGGTTAGTGAAGAGAACAAGGATACAGTCAACTATAATTTCTTTCAGAGAAGAAAAATTTAAGATATGTGGGATGATAGGCTGTCATATGAAATATATATAATAGATATTTATGTGAATTTAGATGGGAATTTTTAGAGTTTTCAATTTGTGAAGATTAAATATCTGCTACTTATCTAGTGTTACATACATTTCTCCTTAATGTTTAGTACGTGATGAGTAATGTTTAATCTTGTATTTACTCTTAGATAGTAGGCAAATACTTTATTGTCAATATTTCTTCATATTTGTAAAGAAATTTTGTCATAAACAGTGTAAGTTAACATATGTTAAAATTTTGGATTGTTTTATATTCTGCTATCATGTTGTGGTATGTTATTAAAGTCACTCAATAATTTAAGTGCTTGATAGTTAATATATATAGGTATAGAGTCTGAAAATTTTATTTTCTTCATTATGATTTTTGCATGAATTTTTGCTTTTAGAAACATTGGCTTATGCCAGGCAATGGTGGCACATGCCTTTAATCCCAGCACTTGGGAGGCAGAAGCAGGGGGATTTCTAAGTTCGAGGCCAATCTGGTCTATAGAGTGAGTTCCAGGACAGCCAGAGCTATACAGAGAAACCCTGTCTCAAAAAACCAAGAAAAAGAAATATTGATTTACAATGATTTCACTGCAAAATTACTTAGGATACAGAAGTAATACTAGAGTCTGTGTTGTATATCTTCTTGTATTAAAATGGAAATTTGCATTTTACATTGAATTTAATGTTTATTATATAGAGTTTAACAATTTTTAATAATCAAAACAATTTTTATTATTAGTTATTCAATAAGAATTCAATGAAAGAAAGTATTTTTTGTTTTATCATGATTAAATGTTAAAATGTTAATGATGATTTTGATTGATTTTGTCTTTATTTCAATTCAGGAGGTAATATAGGTCAGTCACTGCACCAAAGCAGAATACAAGTTTTATCATTCTTAAACATATTATTTTTTATATGTGATATCAAAATTATCAGGACCCTAAGTCTATCTGATTGTTTATGTAATATATGTTATATGCTATTTAATATATTTAATTTATATTTATATAATGAACATATACTTCTTTATTTATTTGTTTACATTTCAAATGTTATCTTTCTTCCCAGTCTCCCCTCCATGAACCCATACTCTATACCCTTCCCCTTTGCCTAAAAGAGGGTACCTCCCACCAACCCATCTACTCACTCCTCATTCCTCTAGAAACATACTTCAAGGGAGATTTTCCTAAGGTAACAATCCTCCAGTGGACCAAGCACTTTTCTTCCCACTGATGCCAGAAAAGACAATCCTCTGCTACATGGAGTGGCTCATGCATACCCTTTGGTTGATGCTTTAGTCCCTGGGAGTTCTGAGGGGTCTCCTCCCACAGAGATCCCTCCCTCCCTCTGTCTCCCATTATTATTTTGATCCTCCTGTTAAGTGAGTTTGAAGCTTCTACACCTTTGTCTTCTTATGTGATAAGCTTTATATTGTCTCTGAATTGTATCATGGATATTCTAAAGCTTTGGGGCTAACATATACTTATTAGTGAGTACATACTCTGTATGCCATTTTATGACTGGTTTACCTCACTCAGGATGGTAGTTTTCGTTCTATCCATTTGCCTACAATGTTGATGAAGTTGTCATTTTTAATAGCAGGGTAGTAATCCATTGTGTATATGAACAAAATTTTCTGTATTCCTTCTTCCATTAGGGGGTCATATGGGTTGTTTGTAGCTTTTGGCTATTATAAATAACTATGCAATAAACATAGTAGATCACATGTCATTGTTATATAGACATTGTTATATACATTGTTATATAGATGTTATAGCATCTTTTGGGTATAATGCCCAGGAGTGGTATAGCTGTGTGCTCAGGTAATATTATGTCCAATTTCTGAGAAATCACCAGATTGATTTCCAGAGTGGTTGTACCAACTTGCAATCCCCCCAGCATTGAAGGAGTATTATTCTTTCTCTACATCCTCAACAGCATCTGTGGTCACCTGAGTTTTTAGTCTTAGCCACTCTGATCAGTGTAGGTAGAATCTCAAGTTTATTTTGATTTGTTTTTCCTGATGACTAAAAATGTTGAACATTTCATTTTTAATATTGGTTATTTTATTTATTTACATTTTGAATGTTTTCTCCCTTCCCAGAATCCCCTCTGCAAACCCCCTATCCTATCCCCTCTCCTCCTACTTTTATGAGAGTACCCTACCACTCACCTACCCACTCCCACCTTCCTGCCCTGGCTTTCCCCTATACTAGGGCATTGAGCTTTCACAAGACCAAGGGCCTCCCCTCTCTTTGAAATTTAACAAGGCCATCCTCTGCTACATATGCAGCTGGAGCTCCATGTGTACTCTTTGGTTGGTGGTTTAGTCCCTGGGAGCTCTCTCTGGTTCTAGTTGGTTGCTGTTGTTGTTCTTCCTTTGGTGTTGCAAATGCCTTCAGCTCTTTCAGTCTTTTCTCTAACTTCTCTATTCAGGTCCCTGTCCACAGTCCAATGGTTGGTTGTATTGCTCTGGCTCTGGAACAACATCTCAGGAGACAGTTATACAAGGTTCTTGGCAGCAATCACTTCTTGGCATCAGCAATAGTGTCTGCGTTTGGTGTCTATATATGGGAGAGATCCCTAAGTGGGACAGTCTCTGGATGGTCTTTAATTCAGTCTCTGCTCCACTCTTGGTCCATATATTTCATTTAGACAGGAACAATTCTGGGTTAATAGTTTTGAGATGGATAGGTGGCTCCTTCCCTCAACTGGGGGTGGCACTTAACCTCTGCATATGGACTCTAGAGGTTGTCTTTCCTATTTGTTTGGTATTTCAGCTAATGTCAATCCCTTTGGATCCTGGGAGCCTCTTAATTCCTAGCATCTGTGACTTTCTGGTGGCTATCCCAAGTTCCCCATCCCCAAATGCTACACAACTCTGCTTAATTTCCTGACCCTTTATACATCTCCCCCATCTTCTCCCGTGAGTGATCCCTGCCCCCTTTTGCCCTCACCCCCTTTTTCCCTCCCAAGTCCCTCCTCCCTTGATTATTTTGTTCCCCTTTCTAAGTACAACTGAAGAATCCACACTTTGATCTTCCTTCTTCTTGAGCTTCATATGGGCTGTGAGTTGTATCATGAGTATTCTGAGCTTTTTGTCTAATATACACTTATCAGTGAGTATATACCATGTGTGTTTTTTTGTGACTGAGTTACCTCACTCAAGGCAGTATTTTCTAGTTCTATCCATTTACTTACAAAGTTCATGAAGTTGTCATTTTTAATAGCTGACTATTACTCCATTTTCTCACATTTTCTGTATTCATTCCTCTGTTGAGGGACATCTGCGCTGTTTCCAAATTCTGACTATTATACATATTGCTGCTGTGAACATAGAAGAACATATGTCCTTGTTATATGTTGGAGCATTTTTTGGGTATAAGCCCAGGAGTGGTATAACTGGGTTTTCAGGTAGAACTAGGTCCAATTTTCTAAGGAACCACCTGACTGATTTCCAGAGTGGTTATATCAAATTGTAATCCCACCAGCAATGGAGGACTGTTCCTATTTCTCCACATCCTCACCTACATTGGCTGGCACCTGAGTCTTTGATCCTAGCCATGATGACTGGTGTGATGTGGAATTTCAATATTGTTTTGATTTGCATTTCTCAGATGACTAAGGATGTTGAACATTTCTTTGAGTGCTTCTAGGACATTCAATATTCCTCAGTTGAGAATTCCTTGATTATCTCTGTACCTCATTTTTAATAGGGTTACTTGGTTCTCTGGAGTCTAATTTATTGAGTAGGGTTGATGAAGATCTTTTCTCAATCTGTTGGTTGCCATTTTGTCCTATTGGCAATGTTCTTTGCCTTACAGAAGCTTTGCAATTTTATGAGGTCCCATTTGTTGATTCTTGATATCAGAGCATAAGCCATTGGTGTTCTGTTCAGGAAATTTTCCCCTGTGCACATGCATTTGAGGCTCTTATCTACATTCTCCTCTATTAGTTTCAGTGTATCTGGTTTTATGTGGAGGTCCTTGCTCTACTTGGACTTGAGCTTTGTTCAAGGTGATAAGAATGCATCACTTTGTATTCTTCTATATGCTGACCTTCAGTTGAGCCAGCACCACCATTTGTTGAAAATGTTCTTTTTACCACTGGATGGTTTTACCTCCTTTGTCATATATCAAGTGACCATAGTTGTATGGATTCATTTCTGGTTCTTCAATTCTATTCTGTTGATATTCTGCTTGTCTCTGTACCAATACCATACAGTTTTTGTTTTTCTTTGTTTGTTTTTCAATCACTATTGCTTTATAATACAGCTTGAGGTCATGGATATCATCCTGAATGAGATAACCCAATCACAAAAGAGCATATGTGGTATGCATACACTAAAAATTGGAATACCCCAAATATAATTCAGAGACCACATGAAGCTGAAGAAGGAAGACCAAAGTTTGGATAGTTCAGTCCTTCTTCTTAAAAGGGGGAACAAAATACTCATTGGATGATATATGGAGACAAATTGTGGAGCTGAGACTGAAGGGTAGGCCAACCAGAGACTGCCCCCACCTAGGGATCCATCCCACATGCAGAAATCAAACCCTGACACTATTGTGGATGCCAAGAAGTCCTTGCTGACAGGAGCCTGATATAACTGTCTCCTGAAAGGCTCTGCCAGAGCCAGAGCAATACAGAGGTGGATGCTCACAACCAATCATTGGACTGAGCACAGGGTCTGCAAAGGAGGAGTTAGAGAAAGGACTGAAGGTTCTGAAGAGGTTTGCAAACCCATAGGAGGAACAACAATATGAACCAACCAGACCTCCCAGAGCTTCCAGGGATTAAACCACCAACCAAAGAGTACACATGGAGTGACCCATGCCTCCAGCTGCATATGTAAGAGAGGATGGCATTATTGGACATCAGTTGGAGGAAAGGCTTTTGGTTCTGTGAAGTCTTGATGTTACAGTGTAGGGGAATGCCTGGGCAGGGAGGCAGGAGTGTGTGGGTGAGTGGGACAGTACCCTCATAGAACCATGGAAGGGGGGGATGGGATAGGAGGTTTCTGGAGGAGATAACATTGGAGATATAAATAAATAAAATATCCAATAAATATATAAAAAAGAAAGCAATTCTCAAATTCATTTGGAATAACCAAAAAACCAGGATATTGAACATTTTTTAGGTGTTTCTTGCCATTTGAGATTTCTTAGTTGATAATTCTCTGTATAGCTTTCTACCCCATTTTTAATTGGGTTGTTTGGTTTTCTGGAGTTTAACTTCTAGAGTTTTTTGCATATTTTAGTTATTAGTCTGCTATTAGATGTGGGGTTACTAAATATCCTTTTCTCAATCTGTTGGTTGCTGTTTTGTCCTACTAACAGTGTACTTTGCCTTACAGAAGCTCTCCAGTTTCATTTGGCCCCATTTATCAATTGTTGATCTTAGAGCCTGAGTATTGGTATTGTGTTCAGGATATTTTCCCTGATGCCAATGTGTTCAAGGTTCTTTCCCACTTTCTCTTCT
The DNA here is from genome assembly GCF_008632895.1 of Mastomys coucha. NCBI lineage: Eukaryota > Metazoa > Chordata > Mammalia > Rodentia > Muridae > Mastomys > Mastomys coucha. Next base: position 49,821,789 of record NC_045030.1, on the reverse strand, counting down.
ATTAGATTCAGTGTATCTTAAGGTCCTTTTTTTCTTAAGGTCTTTGATCTACTTGAACTTGAGATTTGTACAATTTGGATTCTTCTTCATATAGACTGGAGTAAGACCAGCACCATCTGTTGAAAATGCTGTTGTTTTTCCACTGGATACTTTTGGCTTCTTTGTCAAAGATCAACTGACCATAGGTATTGAGATTGTTTCTGGGTCATCAGTTCTATTCCATTGATATACCTGTCTATCTCTGTACCAATACCATGTGGTTTTTATCACTATTGCTCTGTAGTACAACTTGAAGTCAGGGATGGTGATTCCCCCAGAAGTTCTTTTATTGTTGAGAATTATTTTTGCTATCCTCTTTTTTTATTAATCCAGATTAAGTTGAGAATTTCCCCTTCAATTTCTGTGAAGAATTAAGTTGGAATTTTGATGGGAATTGCATAGAATTTCTAGATAGCTTTTAGTAAGATGGCCATTTTTGCTGTTAATCCTGCCACTCCATGAGCATAGGAGATCTTTCCATCTTTTGAGGTCTTCTTTGATTTCTTTCCTCAGATACTCAAGTTCTTGTTGTACAGATCTTTCACTTTCTTGGTTAGAGTCACACCAAGATATTTTATATTATTTGTGGCTATTGTGAATGAGGTTGTTCCCTAATTTCTTTCTCAGACTGTTTATCCTTTGTGTAAATGAAGGCTACTGATTTCTTTGAGTTAATTTTATAACTAGCCACTTTGTTGAAGTAGTTTATAAGATATAACAGTTCTCTGGTAGAATTTTTAGCATCTCTTTTATATACTATCACATAATTTGCAAATAGTGATACCTTCCTTGACTTCTTCCTTTCAAAATGATATTAACTAGATCTCCTTTTGTTGTCTAATTGCTCTAGATATAACTTTGAGCACTATATTGAATAAATAGGGAGAAAGTTGGCAGCTTAGTCTTGTCCCTAATTTTAGTGGGATTGCTTCAAATTTCTCTCCGTTTAATTTGATGTTGGCTGTTGGTGTGCTGTATATTGTTTTTATTATGTTTTTGTATGTGCTTTGAGTCCCTGATCTTTCTAAGATTTTTAACATGAAGGTATGTTATACTTTGTTGAAGGTTTTTCATCATTTAATAATATGATCATGGGATTTTTTTATTTTGTTAATATAGTAGATTATGTTGATGGATTTCTTTTTATTGATCTTCACACTTCTGTAATGAAACCTACATGTTCATGATGAATAATGGTTTTGATGTGTTCTTATATCCGGTTTGCTAGAATTTTATTGAGTATTTTTGCATCAATATTCATAAGCAAAATGGGTCTGAAGTTCTCTTTCTTGTTTGGATTTTTATGGCTTAGGTATCAGTATAGCTCTTAGAATGAATTAGTTCAGATTCGTTCTGTTTCTATTTTTTAGAATAGTTTGAGAAGTACTGGTATTAGTTCTTCTTTGAAGAACTGGTAGAATTCTTCACTAAAACCATCTGGCTCTGGCCTTCTTTTGGTTGGAAGGGTTTTACTATCTGCTCCTGTTTCTGTAAGGATTATGGGACTATTTACATAGTTTACCAGTTCTTGATTTAACTTTGGTATGTGGTGTCTGTCTAGAAAACTATCCATTTCATCTACATTTTCCAGTTTTGTCAAGTTAGATCTTTAGCAGTAAGCTTTAATTTTTTTAAATTTCCTCAGTTTCTATTGTTATATCTCCCTTTTTATTTCTGATTCTGTTAATTTGTATACTGTTTTGTGTACTTTAGTTAACTTTGCTGAGGGTTAGTAGTCTATCTTGTTGATTTTCTCAAAGAACCTACTCTTTATGTATTCCAATCTTCTAGGCTAATAGCCACTTATCAGAGAATGCATACCATGTGTGTTCTTTTGTGATTGTGTTACCTCACTCAGGATAATATTCTCCAGGTCCATCCATTTCCCCAAGAATTTCATACAAACCATAAGGAACTCAAGAAAATGGAAGATCAAAGTGAGGATACTTAGTTCATTCATAAAAGGGGGAACAAAATACCCATGGAAGGAGTAGTAGGGGCTAACTATGGAGTAGAGACTAAAGGAAGGGCAATTCAAAGACTGTTCCACATGAGAATCCTTCCCATATTCAATCATCAAATCTAGACACTATTGTGAATCCCAACAAGTGGTAGATGACAGGAGCCTGAGATAGCTGTCTCTGAGAGGTTCTGACAGTACCCACCTAATACAGAACTAGAGGCTCAAAGACACCCATTGGACTGAGTACAGGGTCCCCAATGAAGGAGCTAGAGGAAGGACCCAAGGAGCTGAAGGGTTTACAGCCCCTTGGGATGAACAACAATATGAACTAACTAGTACCCTCAGAGCTCCCAGGGACTAAAACTCCAACCAAAGAGTACACATGGGGGGACTCATGGTTCCAGCAGCATGCTTATAGCAGAAGATGGCCAAGCTAGCCATCAATGGGAGGAAAGGACCTTGGCTCCATGAAGGTTCTATACCCTGGTATAGGGGAATGCCAGGGCCAGTAAGCAGGAAGTTTTTTTATTTTTTTTTCTTATTTTCTTTTGTTTTCTTTTTCTTTTTCTTCTTTTTCTTTTTTTTTCTTTTTTTTTTTTTTTTTTTTAGGGGAACCTGGGAAAGGAGATATTGTAAATAAGAAAACATCTAATAAAAAAAAAAGAACCAACTCTTAGCTTTGTTCATTCTTTGTATAATATACTTCTTATAAAAGTACCTTTTATTCACTGGATGTAATTATTGTCTCACAGGTTTTACAGCTGAATAAATTCATCCTTTCTATCTCTTTCTGAACTATGGTAGGCTGGTTCAACTCAGCTGTTCTGCCTCAAACTCCTCTCTAAGGTGACTGATTCAATCTGGTTTCTCTCATTTTTTGATCTTTTTATTTGCTTGGCTTCTAGCAACTAGTTTTAATCTTTTGGCTCCTCATTGTCTGGCTTTAGCTACTTTTGATGACTTGCACTGAATGAAGTCATGAATGAACTCAACTCTACTGCACTGAACTCAACTGACCCTCTCTCCCTATGTTGCTCTTAAATAGCTTTTTTCCTGGGTGTTGAACATATCCTATCTCTGACAGATTCTGTCAAATCTTTCTCTGATTTGTCACTTAGTCTGCCTCTTAATTAGATGTCATTGCTTGGTATTAAAGGTATGTACCAAAGGATTCTAGCCAGAGGGATTAAAGGTGTGTACTAAGGCTGTCTGCATTCCAGCAGGATCATGCAGACTTAGAATGTCTTTCGATATAATCTGAGCAGTGATCTTCCTGGATTAAAATCCCTCTAAAACTTCTTTTAAACCTTCATGTATTTATAGCCTATATTGATTTCATATTCCTTTAACCTGTAACCAATTCACCCTAAATACCCTCAAATATATCTTTTTACTATAGACAATCCCTTTAAAAAAAAAAAAACTACTAAGAACAACCAATGCTACTTCTATGTATAAGAATATAGAATCATCCACTGGAACATGGGCAACTCCTCCATGACAGAGTCCCAAAGAAAACTGACCTTTTACCAGTGCCATTAAATATAAATAGAGATATTGAGGGACCCTCATCACTCAATGCTATAAACTTTAACTGCATTGATCTTTTGAATATCTTTAAAAATAATCAGTGTTGCTGAGAGTTCAGGTATGCAACTGTTATGTCATGTTCAAAGAGCAGAAATTCACAAAACTGCTGCCTATACTCTGGACTTTAAATTTTTATTTTTATTTTTTATTTCCCTTAGCTGTTCTTGTGACTGGTATCAGTAATATAGATATGTTACTTTGTAGGAAAAATATGTAAAATTATTTTAGATCATAAATTGTATTCTGAAAAAGTTATTATTAGCTTTTGGCATTAAAATTCTCCTTAATATCTTCTTATTAATAATGATAATAGTAATAATTTAAAATTAGGCTCTTTCAAACAATATAAAGTGGTAAGCTTCAATAATCTTGTCAGCTTTTGGGTGATGCAGGGGTTTAATTTTATAAATACATATGTAATATTTTCTTTATGTTAGAGTGTCAGTAACTACTATATCCAGAATATGCATACTCTTTTGTTAATGAATGTATAAGGAGGAAAAACAAGTTTTTAAGTTTCTGAATAACCTACCGACATTTTAACACTTGTTTAGATATTGAATCCTTTACTTGAGTTTCTTGTTATCTTTTAATATCATTTAAAGTATGGATTTTCTATACTCTTATGGATTATAGTATTCTCTTTATCTGTCTTGGGTTAAAAGTAGAAACTTGTAAATGAAAGCCCAAGGGGCTTTCTGCTCCAAGGAAGCAAAAACAAACAAATGCTGCTGCTAATGAAGTTCAATGGGCCAGAGGCCATCTAATCATATAGAGGATCTTGATGTGTTATGCATGTGATGCTGTATTCCTGGATAAAGTAGGTGTGAATTATTCTTCCATAATTTCAGAGAGCTACTGAATCCAGGAAGCATATGTCAGGAGAGTCCCTATATAAAGGCCCTGAGAAGTCATTGTGTGAAGCCCTGAAAGTGAAACATGGGCTGCAATGAGGATTTCAAGATGCTGAAGATAACAGAGCCAAAATTCAAGAAGTGGTGCCAGCTCAAGAGAGTGATGTGTGCCCCATACAGCAAAGCTGGAGTAGATGACTTGTTTTAATGCTGGGGTTTTTCTTTAGTTTATTAGATTGATTGATTGATTGATTGATTGATTGATTGATATATCTCAACTCACTTTCTTCTCTGAGAGAATGACTGCCCCTCCGACTATCCCCCTACCCAAGTATATCAAATTTTTGTAGAGTTTGGCACATTCTCTTCTACTGAGGCCAGACAAGGCAGCCAGCCCTATTGACTAATGGATCCACCCAAGTGTGGCAAGTCTCTGGATGGCGTTTCCTTCAGTCTCAGCTCCACAATTTGTCTTTGTATTTCCTCCCTTGTATATTTTGCTCCCCCTTTTAAGAATGACTGAAGCATCCACACTTTGTTCTTCCTTTTTCTTGAGTTTCATATGGTTTGTAAATTGTATCTTGGGTATTCTAAGCATTTGGGCTAAATATCCACTTAGCAGTGAGTATATACCATGTGTCTTCTTTTGTGACTGGGTTACCTCCCTCAAGATGATATTTTCTAGTTCTATCGATTTGTCTAAAAATTTCATGATCTTAATTTTGCTAATCTAATCTTGATGCTTGCAGCCTTTCTTTCAACTTCTTTCTTTCCTTGGATGTAATGTTAAGTTTTCTAGTGTTACTTTTCCCTCCAAACTGAACATTTTAAATTTCATTTTTTCCTACTTGTCATTTTTCACTGTGGACCCACATCAATATTATCAACAACAATCATGCTAGAGATTCAGTGTTATACTGTTTTGAATTTTCCTCTATCAAAGAAACTAGTCTATTTTTTTTTTTAAATTTAGTCTCATAGGAGTTCTTAAGATGGCAGCCATACCCAGTACCTCACTTGGGTAGCACAGTAGGGTTGACCCTGGTGGCCTGAGGAACAGAATAGCCTGCCTAAAGGCAGGCTTGAAAGTGAGAAAGCTAGCTAATCTCCTCACGATGGGAAGGCAGGGGTGATGGTCCCCCTGGCACAAGCACAGGGGAGCTGGCAGTCTGATCAGTTCAACTTCCACTTAGGCCTAGATCTGGGGCTCTGAGTTGGCCCACCTTGGACCATCTGCCCTAGCTATGAACTGCTAGAGTGAGTGAAGGGGCTGGTCCTACAGATCTAAAACTACAGGATCTCCATGACATAGGGCAACAACAATAGTGTGACTGAGAGGAATCCAAGGAAGGATCCACTGTTGATAGTGTAGCTGAAGCCAGAGGCTTCAAACCCAGCCATGGACTCATTCCAATGAACATTTGTAAGTAAAGCTGTACTGGCAAACAGCTATTCTGTGTGATTCACAGTGATACACTACAGCTTCCAGAGCAAGATATTTTTGGTGGTGGTGGTGGTGTGTTTTGGTTGTGGGTTTTGTTTTGTTTTCTTTGGAGGGTAGAGTTCCATGGGTAGAGCATAGATATGAAGGGATGGAAAAATGTATGGGATTAGGGAGGATGATGTGAAATTCACACAAAGAATCTATAAAGTTTTGAATAAATGAATAATAATGTTAAAAATATAAACAACATATTTTATACAGTTAGATGTTTAAAGGACTGTAATGTCTACTGACATTTCTATTCGATCCTCTACTTATTGTCATAATTAAGCTAGAAAATATTTCTATTAATATTAAGCAGTGAAAAATATTAATGGAATATCAAATATAAATACTCTCAAATATTAATGATTTCTATTTTTCTCATTGGTTCCAAATTTTTAGGAAGATCATTATTTATATTGTAGAACTAGTTAGAAAATTCCATATTTACTTGTGCTTAAAATATGTAAAATGCATACAGAGTACTATTATCAAACACAGAGAAGGGGAAATTAAGCAGACTTAGTTTATATCTGAATTAAATTTAATTTAATTAGCATTGCTTTGATGACATAATTTCAAATATACTAGTTATTTCTCAGCTCAAGATAGTAACTGCTTTGTTTTGAAAGTGTTTATGAGTACATATGCATATTGTACTACTGGGAATTCAACTTAGGTCATTATGATAGCTAAGCATGTGCTCTACCAGTGAGCTGTATTTCCAGATCAATGATCACTTTTTCTTATTACATTAATAACATAAGGGGTACAGGCTCTGTTGAGTGATTCACCAGATCTCCCATCAAGAATGATAAAATTAATCTTTCTGATGCTCATCTGCATTTACTGAAACTTATCAGTATATAAATACACAGGTCCAATCACTACTTTATTTTTCCCATTTTAAATATTTGTGTTTTCTACTCCTTCATTTAAAATGCTTCCTACACTACCTTAGTTTTCTGAATCCTATGGGCCTGCCAAATCAAACACATTCATCTAAGAGTAAATGCATCCATATATAAATGAAAACATGTAATATTTATAAGTAATAACAAAACATTTGCCAGCAAATTCTGTACTTATATTTCTAGTTATACCTAAATAATAGGTTGCATATTTGTACTAACTTTTTATAATTCATTAATTATTGATGGACATCTAGTGGTTTTGAACTTATTCCTACATTTGTGTTATATACACATGTACAGAAAATGAACATTATGAGTCACATTTAATAAGATAAGTATGACTGTGGTTCTCCAAAATTCTTATTTTTCACTTGACTTATGCATTCTAATATTTTTAGTTCAAACTCAGTTGGGTCATTTTTTTTTCTATAAATACTACATATTTGCCACATGAATTTTAATATGAAATTGAGACTTGAGATATTCATTTATGAAAAAATTCATTATGTACTTATAGGTGATTAAACTTTTATTACAGAATTTCAGATTCAAGAAACTGTGAAATTTCCTTCCTGTGTAACAATTCTTAAAGAAAATCACTTTTAAATGACCTTTTTTTTAATACAGTTTACTTTTCACATTTATTCCATTAATAATTCAATCACATGCATTTTAAAGGATGTTTTAATCTTTCTTTTTTGTGTTAATATTAAAGAAACTGGCACAAAATTATTTTTTATAATAAATCACCTATTAACCCAAATAACTTTGGTGCTACGTTAACTAATGCTCAAAGTCAGTTGGATTTTAAAATCCTTAGGTACAGAATTAATTGTTTGGAATATGATGTATTTTCAAGAATATCCACTATACCAAATTTCACAATAATTAAAGCAAGATTATTTTAACATGTTAAAAGGATACTCAACAGACTCAAGGAGGCTAGACAAGAAGAAGGGCACAAGCAAGGATCCTTGAGTCTCACTTCTAAGGTTAACAGAATGGTTGTAGAAAGCAGATGGAGGGAGGGAACTGGGTTGGGAGAGGGGACAGAAAGGGGATGGTGTGGGCCTCAGTTGGGTGTGGGAAGGGCAGAGAGGATGGCCTGATCTCTATAAGAATGAATGGAAATCTGGAACAGACTAGGATGGGAAATCAGGGACATCTTCAAGACGAGACTGAGACCTGGGATTGGGGAGGCACCCAAGAATCAATGTGTGTGTCCTTAATTATGACTCACAGCATTGAGAATATAGAATCTGGGGAGGCTGCCTCCCCAGATTCCTGTTGCCCGGCAGAAACTCCAGTGGAGGAATAGCAACACTAACCCAACCACAAAACTTTCTAGCTAAAACTTATCCTATCTACAAGAAATGATGGGATTTGGGATAGAACAGAGACTAAGGGAATGGCCAACAAATAACTAGACAAACTTGAGACCCATACCATAGACAAGCATCAACCCCTGATACTATTAATGATATGTTGTTATGCTTACATGATATGTTGTTATGATATTCTGTTATGCTTATATAGCATGATACTCCTGTGAGTGGCCCCACCCAGCAGCTGACTCAGATAGATGCAGACACCCACAACAAAATACTGGAACTTGGGACCTCTAGAATAGAATGAAGGACGGTGGCCCCTAAAGGGACAAGAACTCTACAAGAAGGCCAACAGAATCTACTTACCTGGAACCTTGGGCTTTTCAGAGACTGAACCAACAACCAAAGAACACACAGTAGCTGGACCTAGGCCTCCATTCATGTATGTAACAGATGTGCAGCTTAGTCTTCATATGGGTCCCCAACAACTGAAGATGGGCTACCCTAAAATCTGTTACCTGTACATGGAATATATTCTTCTAGCTTGGGTTCCTGGTCTGGTCTCAGTGGTAGAAAATGTATCTAGCCTCACAGAGACTTGATCTGCCAGGGTGGGAGGATACCCAGAAAGGCAAAATGGAGAGAGGATGAGAGAAGGATTATGGAAGAGGGTGACCAGGAATAAGCCATTGAATAGGATGTAAATTAAATAAGTAAAAAGCAATAAATAAATAAACAACCTACTATGTATTGCCAACAAAAACATGAAAAATATCCAGTACCATCATTTCTCACAAAACTGCAAAGTACACTAAGATATATTCTTTTTCAATTAGAATCCCTAGTTTTAAAGCAACAAATGGCAGTAGGAAGTGAACAAAAAGAGCACTTGTGCTATCAATAGGAGCATAAATTAGTACTGTCATTATTTAGAATACTATTTAGGTTTCAGTGAAAATGGCACTTTGATGTGCCATATGATTCAGTCTATATCCAAAATAAATTACATCAACTCACCAAAGAGACCTACACACTAACATATGGTGCAGTACTATTCACAACAGCTACAATACGGAATTTGTCTTGTTGTACAACAACACATGAATGGATAAAGATCACATGATGTATGTATGTGCTATGGAGTATTTTTCAGGCATATTGAATTTCTGTGATATCTTTACCAAAAAAAATAAAAATGGACATGTTTGATTATAATTAGCCAAATATAGAGTGACAAATATGACAAACCATCTCTCATTATTTGCAATAAATTAATATGATTCATTATGCTAATGTTGAAAAATGACATTAAA
>NC_045030.1:49808167-49811718 GCF_008632895.1 Mastomys coucha | reverse complement strand
TATCAGAGAGTGCATACCGTGTTTGTTCTTTTGTGATTGGCTTACCTCACTCAGGATGATATTCTCCAAATCCATCCATTAAATATCTTTAAAACTAGCATTTATTATTGTTACTATTATCTTTAGTAAAACATAAACAATATCAAATTGTGTTTTCATTTTTGCAGCCCTGCTCAACCTCAAGATGAAGTGCTGCAGGTTGCTTAAAGAGAATTAGTTTCTTCCATAGACAAGCCTCTGGTATTTTATTCAATCAAAAATGTATACATATAAAACATGCTGAATGAGCTTACTAGATTGGATATCTAATTGTATGCATGTATGTAGCACTAATAATTAAAGAGCATAGTGTGAATTTCAGACAGACAGGGTAAACACAAGAAGGTCTACATTTGGGATGGAGGATTTGGGGTAAAAAAGATATAGTACACATGTATGCAAAAATAAAGGTTATTAAAAAGAGAAACAAAAACTCTAAACAATTGAAATGAAATGTTTTGTTTCTCCCACAACGGGAACACATTTTTTTGCATCTCTGCATAAAAATCATATAAATTGACTACAGTACACTGAAGGCAGTAGTGAAATTTTAAATAATCATGATTTTCTTGTAAAACCTTTTTATATAAATCGATAAGAAGTGTCCTATATTTGTATGATTGGTCCCCAATTTGTGTAACTGTGTGAAAGATTAGGAAATGTTATCTTGTTAGAGAGAGCATGCTTTCTTGTGGTGGCAAAACCCCACACTGTTTCCAGTTCTCTCTCTCTGCCATTTTCCCCCACCCTATAGGTATGTAAGCTCTCACTGATTTCTCTAATGCCATGACTGTATGCCTGCTATCATGCATAACTCATGAAATCACAGATGCTCTGAAACTATAATCTCTAATAAACACTTTCTTCTATAAGTTGGCTTGATCATTGTGTCTTAGTAGAACAGTAGAAAAGTAACTAAAAGACTAGTATATTTCAGATAGTTTATCTGAGAAAGTATTACCAGCATTACTTCTTTTTTGGATTATATCTAGAAATAAAAAAAATATTTATGAGTTGTATGGTCACAATGGTCCTATGTACATACTTAAAATGATTAAAATAAGTATAAAAATGAAAAAAATAGTTTCCAAAAAAGAGAAAATGATCTGATATAGAGTTGTTGCTATAAGATAATCATAAAGGAAGATTTTCTTTGGAGTCAGGGTAATCTTTATGAAGAAGCAGTAAGACATTCAGGGTTCCAAATTTCCTTGAAGTTAATTTCAAAAAGTGGAGCAAGAACAGAGGGCTGACATATTCTTTGTTGTCATTGTTGTTTTGTTTTATTTTATTTTTTTTGTTTTTGGTTCGGTTTGGTTTGGTTTGGTTTTTCGAGACAGGGTTTCTCTATGTAGCTCTGGCTGTCCAGGAACTCACTCTATAGACCAGGCTGGCCTCAAACTCAGAAATCCACCTGCCTCTGCCTCCCAAGTGCTGGGATTAAAGGTGTGTGCCACCACTGTCCAGCTTTACATATTCTTAAGTGTTAGAATACCAGAAAATGATACCTTTACTCTCTGTATAATATCAGTGATGTAGAATTATTCCGTTTTCTTTTTTTATTGATTTAAGTTTTATTGCATTATGATGATAAAAGATACATAATTTCAATTTATCTGAATTTGTTAACATTTAAAACACATTTTAAAAGTAAGTAGAATTATATCATATTCATCTTTCCTTTTTGTACCCAATGCCTCCCAGAGATCCCCCCTTCAATATCTACCATACCTTTCAATTTTTTATTTTATTTTATCATAGTCTTTAATTTTTTTAAATCTTATAATAATAAGAATTATAAAATTGTTTGATATAAAACAATAATCAATTGAACAATCTTATGTAGATGTTTGTCTACTACAATCCTGAAAATATATATATTTTCTCAATATAAATTTTAAATAACTCCAAACATATTAATTGTGTGATATTTTAAGATAACATATCACTATTAGTTTTTTTGTAGATAAAGTCTTTTGTTTGTTTCTTTGTTTTGTTTTTAGGAGAGCTTAAAATCTTGGCTCTTACTGTGGTACAAACCCAAAATAAGAAAAAATTTTTAGAAATTGGAGTTCATTGTGAAAAGGCTATACTTCTACGTCTATCTCATCACCAAAGAATTCTACCTCCATAGTAGCTAAGCTAAGATTTGACAGTTCTGCTGGACCAAAGAATGAATTGTAGACATGATTTTTGGATACAGATTTCCTGCTATAGTCTATGCTATTTGACTTGAATGATTGTCTTCATTCTCAGCCCACAGGGATCATGTTACATTCATTTAAGAAATGGTGTGTGTATTAAGATGGTCTACAGATGAAGTCATTCATCAACTGGTTCAATGAACAATGGTTATGCTTGGAGGGTGGCACAGACATTAGGTGAGGGTAAGAATTTGGTTCATTGGCTGTGATGATTTTGAAAAGTATTCAAGTCAGAGAAAGAGTAACTTATAAATTCCTCTTCTTCAAACTTGTTACAATAATTATAAATATCAAACAAAGCATTCAATCTCACTCTTTGTTGTTCCCTTAATAGGTACATCCCAAATTAATTGTCTATGTTTCTTTTGGGTATATAAATAATTTTGAAATATGTAAACTGTTCTGAAAACCATAGTACAGTGTAAAAACAGCAACTAAACAATCCTACTAATAGAGAGGCTGAGATAGGAGAAGCATGATTTCAAGACCATTATGTGGCACTCAGCAAGACACTGTCATGTATAAACAAGCAAAAAGTATATATGGATTGTACAATATTGGACCTATTTCTCCAACTATGAAATTAGAGAGACCACTGGATAACAGCCATCAAATATCCAATTCCTCATATTTCTGAATTTCAATGGATTAATATATGTTGGTAATATTAATTTTCATGTTAAGAGATATTAAGAAAAAGCAATTGTTACTTCCTGTTACATTTGTTGTTAGAGGTGGTACAAACTCCACAACAGCCAGAGGAAGCTCCACTCCCAGGCAATCTAACATATCCAGCATCATAGGATCAGATGTGAGGAGGACAAAACATCTGTCCCGACACCAGGAGTAACTGGGAACAGTGGGACCCAGGCACACAGAAACCCAGCCAATCCAGTGGCATAGGGTCCTTCCTGTGGGCCAGTGCCCTGAGCAGACCTTGGGTGCAAACTCCTCAGCAAGTCCCATGGTACCCAGAGGAAGCTCTACTTCCAGGTGCTCTAATGGGCTCAGGATCACAGGATTACAGAATCGCAGGATCACAGGATCATAGAGTCACCTTGACTCTGAGGAGTACTGACACAACCAGGATCACAAGAAGGACAGGCTCTAGTCAGATATAGCCAGGACAGGTAGCACTGGAGATAACCAGATGGTGGGAGACAAGTGCAAGAACATAAGCAAAAGAAACCAAGGTTACTTGGCATCATCAGAACCAAATTCTCCTGGACAAACCATCACATCAGAAAACCAAGACTCAGATCTAAAATCACTTCTTAAGATGATGATACAGGACTTTTTTTTTTTTTT
>NC_045030.1:49801114-49807103 GCF_008632895.1 Mastomys coucha | reverse complement strand
CAACATAAGGAGCAAAACTACACCCTAGAAGAAGCAAGAAGGTAATCTTTCAACAAATCCGCACAAACATAATTCCACCTCTAACAACAAAAATAACAGGAAGTAACAACTATTTTTACTTAATATCTCTTAATATGAAAATTAATATTCCAAGATTTCTGAGATACTGTCAAATTGATTTCCAAAGTAGCTGTACAAGTTTGCATTGCCACCAGAAATGAGTGTTCCCCTTGTTCCATATAATCACAAGCACATGTTATCTTTTGAGTTTTTGGTTTCTTTTCATTTTTATTACTTTTCCAGTTTTCTTTTTTAATTAATTAATTTATTTATGTATTTATGTATTTATTTATTTATTTATTTTATACACCAGATTTTATTCCCCTCTAGGTCCACCCTCTAACTGTTCCATATCCTATACCTCTTCCCTGCCCCTGTCTCCATGAGGATGACCCCACTCCCAGCCCCCACACCACCAGAACTCTAAACCCCTCGGGCCTCCAGTCTCTTGAGGGTTAGGTGCATCTTCTCTGACCAAACCCAGACCTGGTTGTCCTCTGCTGTGCAGGCCTCATATCAGCTGATATATGCTGCTAAGTTGGTGGTCCATTGTCTGAGAGATCTCAGGGGCCCAGGTTAATTGAGACTGCTGGTACTCCTCCAGGGTCACCCTTCTCCTCAGCTTTTTCCAGTATTTCCCTAATTCAACCTCAGGGTCAGCAACTTCTGTGCATCGGTTTGATGGAAATATCTACATCTGATTCTTTCAGGTGCTTGTTGGGTCTTTCAGAGTGCAGTCATGATAGTCCCCTTTTTGTGAGCACTCCATAGCCTCAGTAATAGTGTCAGGCATTGGGACCTCCCCTTGAGCTGGATGCAACTTTGAGCCTGTCACTGGACCTTCTCTTCCTCAGACTCCTCTCCATTTCCATCCCTGCAGTTCTTTAAGACAGGAACAATAATGGGTCAGAGTTGTGACTGTGGGATGGCAACCTCATCCCTCAATTGATATCCTGTCTTTCTGCTGAAGGTCTCTTTGAGTCCTGAGAGTCTCTCACTTCCTAGTTTTGTGGTGCATTCTGGAGGGTCCCACCAACTTCCTACCTCCTAAAGTTGCCTGTTTCCATTCTCTCTGCTGGCCTCAGGACTTCAGTCCTTTACCCCCACCCAATACCAGATCTGGTTCCCCTCTTCATTTCCCCCATCCACTTTTCCTCCCAGCTCCATCCCTCCCTCCCCACTTATGTTTGTTTTCTTTTCTCTCCCAAGTAGAACTGTGGCATCCTTACTTGGGCCCTTCAGCTTGTTGACTTTTTTGAGTTCTGTGGACTGCATCTTGGATATTCTGTAATTTTTTGGCTAATATCCACTTATTACTGAGTACATACAATATATGTCCTTTTGTGTCTGAGTTACTTTACTCAGGATAGTATTTTGTAGTTCCATCAATTTGCCTGCAAAACTCAGGATGTCCTTGTTTTTAATAGCTGAGTAGTATTCCATTATGTAAATGAACCACAATTTCTGTATCCATTCTTCTGTCATGGGACATCTTAGATGTTTCCAAATTCTGGCTATCACAAATAAGGCCACTATGAACATAGTGGAACACATGCTCTTGTGGCATGGTGGGGCATCTTTTGTGTATATTCCTAAGAGTGGTATAGTTGGGTCTTCAGGTAGATCTAGTTCTAATTTTCTGAGGAAACTCAAGAGTGATTTCCAGAGTAGTTGTACCAGTTTGCAATCCTACCAGCAATGAAAGAGTGTTCCTCTTTCTCCACATCCTCTCCTACATGTGTTGTCACCTGAGGTTCTGATCTTAGCCATTCTGATTAGTGTGAGGTAGAAACTCAGGTTCATTTTCATATGCATTTCTCTGATCACTAAGGACTTTGAACATTTCTTTAGGTGCTTCTCAATCATTCAAGATTCCTCTGTTATGAATTCTTGGTTTAGTTCTATACTCCATTTTTTGTTTGTGTTGTTTGGTTTGTAGGTGGTGGTCTTCGCCATTCTTATGGGTGTAAGATGGAACTTTGAATATGTTTTGATTTGCATATTTCCTTGATGGCTAAGCACTTTGAAAATTTCTTTAAGTGCTTCTCAACAATTTGAGATTCCTCTGTTTAGTTCTATACCCTGTTCTTTAATTGGATTATTTGTGTTCTTGGTATCTAACTTTTTGAGTTATTTATAAATTTTGGATATAAGCCCTCCGTCAGATGTAGGATTAGTAAAGACCTTTTCCCAATCTGTAGGCTGCCAATTTGTCCCATTGCCAGTGTACCATGAGAAGCTCCACCCAGCAGCTGATTCAGACAGATACAGACACCCACATTGAACAAGTGGATAGTGCTTGGGGACTCCTATAGAAGAATAGGAAGAGGATTGTGGACCCAGACGGATATAAGAACTTCACAGGAAGAGAAAGAATCAACTAACTTGTACCTAGGTGCTCTCAGATTCTGAACTACCAACCAAAGAATGTACATGGGCTGGACCTAGGATTCCCCTTACACATGTAGCAGATGTGCAGCTTGGTCTTCACGTGGGTCCTGAGCAATTAGAATGTGGACTATCCCAAAAGCTGTTGCCTGTATGTAGAATATGTTCTTCTATCTGGGCTGCCTTGTCGGGTTTCAGTGGAAAATAAACTGTCTAGCCTTCCAGGGACTTGAAGTGCCTGAGTATTGGGATACACAGCAGAGGGAGTAATGGGGGAAGAATTATGGGAGGAGTGATTGGGATGAGAGGGCTATAAAGTGAATAAGCAAAATATTTAAAAATTAGTTTAAAATATAAAAAGTCAATAAATTTTCTCCTAATATATAATAAAAGCCAAAGTTATCATTGAAAAAGTTATCATTTGTATTTGGTATTATTCTTAATGTTTTTGAGCAGGATAGGTCAGATATGTTGAGAACTACAGCTTTAAAATACTCTATATGAAAAAATGAGTAGAATTCAATGCTTTGTTGAATATGCAAGAAGAAAACTGGTATAGCCAATAATTTTTATATCATACAAACATGTATTAATGACTCCATAAATAAGAAATAAGAAACTGTGATTTGAGTATAGATTATATAAAAAATTTGGACTTATATTTTCACTTCTCTAAAACATTTTATGATATGAATACAGAAGAAGAGCTATTTTATGGGATGAAAAGAACAGAAAAGAGTAGAACCCAAACGAATATGCTAGTGATGGAAATGAGCAAAGTATCGTCATATGCAGGCATGAAAGTTTCCTAATGATGCCTATTACAATAAAAATAAAAGATGAATTAAAAACATGTTTACTCATTAGAGCCTATGAGCAAAGGTTCTAGGATACATAGTGATACTTCTAATTCTTGAATTGTTTGCTTCTCTAAATATCTATGTCTATTTCTAATTACTTCAAGACAGATATTATGGTTCTTCACATTGTATTTTGCCCCACTAAGCAGAATGAGAAGTAATATCAAACCACTTATCTTTTGAGTGTATTATTCAGAGGATATTTTTTTTCACCAGGACTGAAAAAAGAAAGAAAAGGAAAGCATCAAATACCAGAAAACATGCCCTTTCCTATAACCAGCTTCATATAAATGCAGCAGTTTTATTCCCATGGAAGTCTAAGAAAAGATAGAAGGATAACTTTTATTTTCTATAAGTGCAGAAGTAAATGCTCATAATTCACCCTTGAGGAGTTTAAAACAGTTCAAGGCCAGTATCCTACATATTATAAATATCACTTTTTTCTCATTTCACAAGAAGTTCCCTGCCTTCAGATGAATTCTGTAATTTCTTCCAGCTCTAGAGCACTGTGGTTATGTCTACCCTGTTTTCTATGATAAAGAATCTCAGAACTGCTCATTTAAAAATATCTGTTACCACAATGTTCATGTCTTTGCTTCATGTGTTTTGTAGAAGATCAAATATTAATCAGAAGAAATTATAAAACAAAGAATAATAGAATATATATATATGTAACTCTTATGTACAGAGAATAACTATAAACTGAACAAGGGAAACTTATAAATGTAAACTGTGAAGAAATAAATAAATAAATAAATAAATAACAATATAGGAGTAGAAAAAACTGCATATATTCAAAAATAGATAAAATGAGGTGTGCATTAAGCTAACTCATTGATTATCCTATTGATAACATGTTATTTTAACAGTTTTGGTTCTAGAAAATTCACTTAAATAAAATAGCTTAAAAGAATAAATAATCTTATTTAGTAATTATATATGAATTAAAATTTTTATTTCCAAATACTACACCAAACAATATAGTTTTGAAGCTATTTAATTCATTTTATGTTTATAGTGACAGTCAAACTTGTATGATCATAATTTATATACATGATATAATTTGAACATCATCATCATCAGCTTCAGATTCTTCCATAATAGGATAGGCAATGTGCAACCTTCTTCTAAGAAAAATCGTATCTTTCTTAATTAGCTGTGGACATGGAAAGTATATAAACAAAGGAGAAAAATTTTAATCCAACAACATGGCTGCTCTGGCAAAGGATAACATCCAAAGTTATGAAATACAGACATGTCCTTGACTATAGTATGATCAGGCTAGAATACAAACCTGACCTTAGGACACATCTTTAATCCTAACAATAAAGTTAAGGTTAGTTTATAGAAGGAAGCAGCCATGTTTGAGAGTGATGTTTAGTTGACAAGCAGACAAAATGTCAAATCAATAAAAGATTTGACAGAACAAGGCAGAGATAAGCTATGCTCAACTCCAGCAAGAACAGCACAGGAAAGAAAAGCTACTTAAAAGCATACACACACACACACACATGCAAATGCACACACACATGAGAGAGAGAGAGAGAGAGAGAGAGAGAGAAAGAGAGAGAAAATGAGAGAGGGAGAGAGAGAGAAGGAGAGAGAGAGAATCAAAGAGGAGTGTGGTGTATATGTGTGTGGTATATGTGTATGGTGGTTTTATCAGAAGAGAGACAGCTTATAGAAAGGATAATCTAGAAGCAGGTAAAGACGAAATGGGCCAGAGAATTAGAAGCCAAAAGATTAGAACATATTGCCAAAATTAGTATGAGGCCAGCAGAACAATTTGGTCAAAAGCCCAGAGAAGCTGGATTACATCAGCCATCTTGGAGTATTAGATTGTATGGAAACTAGCATCTTCAAGTACTAGGCCTAGCAATAGTTGGAAGAGAAGGAAATGCTCTGGCCACAGCCTATGCCATGTATTCACACAGAATGAGTGCAATTCTCATTTCATCTCTTCATCTGATAAAATATCAGTGACATTTAACAAAAATATAGGAAAAGTTTTTACCTAACTAAAGACTAATTGCTATAAAGTTGTGAGATTCTAGTTCATAATTGTTGTAAAGAAGCATTTTATTTTTTTAGAAATTACAGACAGAAAAAATATACTGTACAAGTTTGATGGTTTCATTATATTCTAGATGGTAAGTGTTATTTCAGCTCTGTGTGAGCATCTCTCCTTATATTAGCCTTTTCTACTGAGTTCTTTATTTTTCTCTTGTTAGCGCTTTAGTGTTGACATACGTATGATATATAGACCACATATTTTGGATTATATTGCCTAAATTCAGGTGTCTACCATACTGTGATAAACATAGTCATATACCATATCTATAGCCAAATATCTCCAAAGAATAGAAAATATTATTTCACAGTTTGGGTAAGATAGCTTTCCCCAGTGCAATTAATATAACACTTCAATCTTGCTCCAACTATTTTGATACTCTACAAAATAAAGGATTGGAATAAAAGTATGGCAAAAGAAAACACTAATCATTTAAATTTAGCTATTTAGCTAGTGTACGAAAATGGAAAGCAACCAAAAATGTGCAATAATTCTCTCTAGAAAAATTATAAATGTTCTTTTCATACCTGCTTTTGCCAGGCAGTGGTGGTACACGCCTTTAACCCCAGCACTTGGGAGGCAGAGGCAGGCAGATTTCTGAGTTCGAGGC
>NC_045030.1:49786042-49801054 GCF_008632895.1 Mastomys coucha | reverse complement strand
AAAAAAAAAAAAAACAACAACCTGCTTTTGCTTGATATACATTTTTATTCAATGTTATCAAATTTTGCTTAATGAATGTAACATACATTTTCTTAAATTATGTGAATTTATTTTATCTAGGTCTCAGTAATTTTGCACAAATACTGAATATGGTATTTAAGTAAAAGCATAACTGTAGATTTTTCTATTTGTTGGTTGTTTATTTGGAGTGCCTATGTGTTGTGATGATCATAAAACATTCAATGGTAGACGATTTCATACATATCTCTTCTTAGATCTAGAGAAACTAAGGTAATTTACAGGTAAGATTTTATATTACATTATATCCATGCTTAAACCAAGGAGTGAACATTCATTGATTCTTGCCTGAACCTAGATTTTCCTTGTTTATTATTTCAATCTCATTATCAATTCAATTCTGCCTTTGAAACTTTTGAGATAAAAGTATATTTGTGCATATGGTGGTGGTGAAGATGTAAGTGAAACCGTTCTTTCTTTCTATCATACAGGTCCTTGGATTCAAATTGAGGTTTGTGTCATGGTGACAAATGTCTTTAACAGCTGAGTCAGCACTTGTTGACTCAAAAATTTTTTTCTTTCATAATTCTACCTCAGGTTTTTTTTTTCAGGAAAACATTTTCTTTTCTCTTTTATTTCATTAAAGAATTTTCAATAATATGTTTTCTAAAAATATTATATTATAACGTTATATTCTATATTATAACATTATATTATATATTATATAATACTAATATCATAATATATAAAATATTATAACATTATAACATTATAATATTATAATATTAGATATTATATCTGTATTGTATCCATTCATATGGCTGGCTTAATCTCTAGGACCTTCCAGGGGTCCTAGTTATTTGACATTGTTAGTTTTCCTATGGAGTTTTCACCCCTTTCCATTCCTTCAATCCTTGCCCTAACTATTCCATTCAGGTCCTCAACCACCATTCAATGCTTGGTTGTGGCTATCTGAATCTGCCTCAGTCAGCTGCTGTATAGAGCCTCTCAGAAGACAGCCATGCTAGGTTTCTGTCTGCAAATACAACATAACATTAATAACAGTGTTAGGGATTGGTACCCATACATGGGATGGGTCCCAAGTTAGGTAGGTCTGTCAGTGATGGCTTTTCCTTTAGTCTCTACTCCATTTTGTCCCTGCATTTCCTTCAGACACAAGTAATGTGGGTCAAATGATTTGTAGGTGAGTTGGTATTCTCATCCCTCCAATGAGGGTTTTATCTGAACTGAATATAGTCCTATCAGTTTCGATTGCCCCATTGTTAAGTGTTTTGGCTAAGGGTACCCACATTGAGTTCTGGGAGTCTCCCCATCCCATGTGTCTGGGACTTTCTAGAGGTTCCCCTGCCCTCCACACCCCACTGCTGTATATTTCTATTCATTCTCCTTGTCTTCTGGGATTCTCTCCTGTTTTCCCCCTTTAATTGATCCTGCACACTTTTCTCTTCCTCCCCTCTCCCTTCCTGGTTGTTCCCTCCCTCTGCCTCACATGATTATTTTGTCCCCACTTCTAAGTGGGATAGAAGCATCTTCACTTGGGCCGTCCTTCTTGTTCACCTTCTTTGTGTCTATGAGTTATATTATTAGTATTCTGTTCTTTTTAGCAAATATGCACTTACCAGAGAGTACTTACCATACATGTCTTTTGGGTCTAGGTTACCTCACTCAGGATGATATTTTCTAGTTCCATCCATTTGCCTGCAAAATTTATGACATCCTTATTTTTAATACCTGAATTATATTCCATTGTGTAAATGGACTATGTATTCTGTATCCACTTTTCGGTTGAAGGACAGCTAGATTGCCTCCAGTTCCTGGCTATTACAAATAAGTTGGCTATAAACATAGATATGGTGGAGTATCTTTTGGGTATATGTTTTAGCATACACTTCCTTATCTCATTATTTTCTATATTATATTTACTATACTCAGAAAAAATATATATATAAATTCATGTTTCAGAGTAATGTAAGTCATTTTCATATATTTTAATCAGTTAAACATTAAATAAAATGTACCTTGCTGAATTGAAATTAGTTGTCAATAGTACATTAAATATGTATTTAAAATTTTGTAATATTTTCCTCTGGATTAGAAAATAAACTACTGTGTCCTCAAATTCATGAATTGAATCAAACAAACAATGTAATTGGATTGTAAATAGGTATTTTTTTTTGTTAAAAATATACTTTTTCATACAATATATTCTAATTAAGGTTTTCTCTTCCCCAACATCTCTAAGATGCTCCCCATCTAACATCCCATTTGAATCCTTATCCTTTCTGATTTTTCCTCAGAAAACAGACATATAGAGAATAATAATAAAATGAGATAAAATAAATGAAACAAACCTGAATAGGACAAAAAAAACAGAATAAAAAGATTCAATGTTAAAGAAAATAAACATAGAGACACAAATATAGATACTTAAACAAAGGAATCCCATAAAACCTTAAAACAGAAAGCTATAATAAATAAGCAGAGTACTAGCAAAGTGAAAAAGGGCATTCCTTGTCAAACATTATGAGACAGAGAACTTCCAATGATGACACTGAGTTTATTTTAGTTTAGTCATGTGCTGCAGGGGTACTAAGGCCTGCTCAGAAGAGTGGTTTGCAGCCCCACTGAGACTCATGTAGAGAAAACTTTAATTATTTATCTGTGAGTGATTATCACTAGGAGATAGCTTCTGAGTTAGGGACGGGGGCTTGGTGTCCACTCTCCTGTCTTTTGACTGAGTATAATCTCTGACTTCAACTTTTCCAGGCCCTGTGTTTGATGCCTTATTTACTTAGTGTTCTCCATACCCTCTGGTTCTTACAATCTTTATGCCTCCTCTTCCTCAGGATTCTCTGAACTCCAAGGGGAAGGCTTATATGGAGATATTCAGTTGTGGGTCTCTATATTTTTCCCATCTATTACAGAAAGAAGCTTCTCTGATAACTTCTGAGTAAGGCACTGGTCTATGAATATAACAGAATGTCACTGGAGGGGATGCTATTGCTACTATTCCTTTAACACAGCATTAGTATTTGTGGAGCTATTGTCTTCAATAATTATTATTTTACCGTAAATGTGTGGAAACCAATCAATGGCCTTGGGGCTTTCCATGTGGCCCCTTTGTACCACAACTTGAGTATATGTAACAAATTTCCCATAGCAAAATCTTTTTAGGGGACAATAAACATCAAGTTAGAGCTCGGCTTCCTGTGTAACTCAGCAATTTCATTTAGCTCATATTGATAAACTTATAAATTATATGAAGTTCTATTATATATTTCCATACAACCACTGAAATGACCCTTAGTTTTAGCTATTTCTCCCAATATTCTATTGTTCTCCTCTCCTCCTCCCCATATGATGTTCCCACTACAGTTAAAAGTGGTCCCTTTGTAATTATCTAATTTCCTAAGGAAAATATTGATGTTTATTAGAAAGGTATGAATTTAACTGCTGAAAATTTATTTTTTCTGTATAAATTTATATTTAAGCCCAGATGCGGTTATGCTTCTTAATGGATTGCCATGTTCACCCAAACATGAGAATTTTAAACATGAATTATGTTTAAAAACTTTTGAATTATAACATACAATAATAGTCCCAATTTATTCACTGACAGAATATAATTGCCTATATCTTCATTTAACAAAATAATTTTATACATCATTGTCTAATTTTGGGTGTTTTGTTAGGTTATAAAACATTATGTCAAGTACAAAAAATATATGATGTGACTATATATTGACAATAGATGCCATAGTGTTTATATGGATAAGTATGTATGTGTGTATATATGTGTGTGTGTGTGTGTGTGTGTGTGTGTGTGTGTGTGTATGTGAGTGAGTGAGTGAGTGAGTATGTGTGTGTGTGTGTGTGTGTTTAAAACACAGATTATATGGCTCTTTGAAGTTTTAGAAATGTGAACTCTATTGTTTACATATGAATCAAACAATACCTTCATCATATCACTAGATTGCTAACATCAGTAGCATTCCATAAATCTTACTTAGATTTGCTACTTTTCCAGAACTGATTGATTAGTTAGGCAACCAAGGCAACTTAGTCAAATAGTTGTGTGAGGTCACTATAAAAACAGGAGGGATGGTGGTGAAAATAAAATCAAAAAATGAAAAACAAAGTGAATACAATAGAGAATTTCATTTCATTCATTTCTAAATTCAGTTGAAAGACCAGAAGTGGTGATATGAGTAGATATAACCTTTATACAATAATTTGGGGTCATTGCTGTTGGCCTTTAATATGTATACAAGAATTATGCAGGTATTATTCACCCCTCCACGAAGGTAGGCATAACCTTGCCAGTTTTCTGCTGACTTTCTAAGTTGTATACATTGTTTTGTGACCGTTACAACTCTCCTTTGGTTACTGAATTTGAAGACTGTATTGTCCTTCAACTTGACTGAGAGTATTGGACAGTGATTGAATGTCATCTAATGCTTATTAATATGCATGGTGTCATTTGTCATCTCAGTCATCGCTGACACTTTGTCATTTATGTTACTGTAAGCATTATATCAACTCTTACTTGCAAGTTCTTAAACCTATCTCTTGCATGCAAAGTCATCAAAAATACTTAAAACCATATAAAAGAAAGAGGGCTAGTAAAAAAGTGTGGGGTTAGATTGTTTGACCCATTCATACTTTAGGAAAACAAGAAGAGAACTATAAGATTTATTATATAATTGTGATTTACTTCCACACTTTCTGTTTTCCTGAATTGAATAAACGTGTACTGATTAACCACAAGAATAGATTAAATTTTATTTTTTTAAAGTGACTAAATATAATATTGTAAATTAATATAGAATTTCTATGTGAATGAAGCTTTATATCAAATACTTTATTTTATCATTATCATGATAGGTAATAATAAGTTAGAATAGTGAGACTGAGATTAATATTTGTCATAGTACATAAATTTTTAAAGTTTTGATAATTAAAAATAGAATTTAAAGTCCTACATCTTGCAGTTGTGGGTTTTTTTTCTACATATAAAGTAAGAGTGCTCATGCAGAGCATTCCGTTGATAATCTTACAAGTTTTTTAAAATGATTAAACAAAGCTGTGCATCTTTTCATCATAATTTAGTATTCTGGAGACTACTGATTTCTTCATTTATCTATCCTACTGCATGTGATTGCTTGTTTAAGGGGAGGCTGACCTGATTCCAAATTCCAGATGGTAGATATTTAGTTTAATTCTTTCACAGTGATTGTAGTGTTCTTACTAGTGATTGGAATAAGAATATGACCAATGACATGTTAGTTAAACTCTCTAAATAACTTCATGGAATACTTTTTTAAGTTAAAGAAATAAATGGCAAAAAGTTACTCATTTTCCTTTGAATATTTCTATGTGAGAAATGATTATGAGAAACCTGTTAAACTCATCTTCCTCTGTGATTAAGGATGAAAATAACACAGAAGGAAGTGAAAATAGAATCCTTACATATTATTCCTGAAAGACTGTTTCACTTTTTCATCTTATTATATGATAGCACACAAAATTAATACCATACTACTAGACTTTACACCTAGAGCTTACTGATACAGAATAACAAAACTTTCCAGTCAAGGATAGTGTGTGCAATAATAATAAGTAATTATTGTTTAAAGTATTATGTTGAATGTTGTTCAATATGAACAAGAAGGCCAATAAAAAATGTGTGATATCATTTTATGGACTCTGATCCTGGAGTGAAACAGAAGAAGTAAGCAATCTGAGATTGAGCCTTTATCACTCTGTTTTTTTCATTATTATAATTTTCTTAAAACTACTTCTTTTAGTTGCTTTGTAAGGTTTATCTTTTTTATCTACTACAGAAAGACAAATAGATAATATACCATATACTTAATTGTCCTGAATATTTAATATGAGAATATTAATATTTTTGTCTAGTGTGTCATCAATTTGAATACTGAAGCAATTGTCTTAGTATTTTTTCTTTAACAAAAAAAATACCATAATTTTAGCGTTCTAAGAAAGTTGAGCCTGATAAATTTTTTGTTTTCTTGTTTCCATGTTACTTTTATGAAGGTGTAGTATTATTGACCCTTTATGTAGATTATAGTACCTGTGGAATCTTGAACTATAATGTGAATTCTGATAGTAATTACTTATGAGATGTAGAGGGAATTAATCTTATAATTAACTCATTTCTAAATGAGTTTTCATTTTAGTTTTCATTTGGACATTGAATGATGTTGTTTATTTTTCAATTGTCATTGGTATCAACAAACAAGATGTACAGATCAGATATGACTGATAAATTATGTTTTTTATAATCATTTACCAGACATTATCCATTATCATAAAGATGAGATAAGATGATAATAATTTTTTATGAGAAAAAACACAAATCAAGGAAATTATTACCACACAGTAGCTTATCATTCTCTAAAATTTTAAGGAATTCCGATAGTTTTCCCATTCTGTAAAGATTCAGAAACTGTGAACAATCTTGTACTAAAATGAAACATTTTTCCATGTTTGCATACTTAGTACTTTTGTGAGAATAAAAAAAGATGAATTTTCTCTAAAATATCATAAAAGCTAATCAGATTAAAAAATATGGAAAGAATTGCAGTTTGAACTCATTCATACTGAATCTTGAACATATTGATATTAGAGAACTGAAGGATGAAAAACGTAGCTACCTGGGGCAAGGGACAGTAGTGAGAATCAGCAAAGACAGGAAATGATTAACCAAAGGACTTGAATGAACTCATAGATACATATAACATAGCCAATAGATAACAATTGCATGTTTAAAATTTCAAAGAGCTGAGAAGGTTTTTAAAAAGAATTTCTTATACAGAAATGACAAATGTTTTCTAATTTTATATTGCTTGTTCCATATAAATATATTATACAATATATCTTTGTGTTGAACATTATATCATTGCCCTACAAATGCAAGCTACTTATTAATGTTGGGAATGGAATACATAGCTGCATATTTGAGGGAAAGAGTATACTAATGGCTTTTATCTCTAACTTTGAAACAAAATTTATGAGTCCTGGCCAGAAGGACAAACAGATATACAGGCTTGTCATGAACGCCTGATGACTTGAATTCAATAATCAGAGCTCATGGTAAAAATGCTGGGTGCTATCATTCCACCATTTATCTCTAAAGTAATATTAGAGGAAAATACAGAAAGATTGTATTAAGGCTTTTAGGTCTGCTAGCTGGGAGTATTTAGAACAGGAAGGCCAGGGGACACCCTGCCTCAACAAGCAAAAAGGGTGAAACAACTCCCAAAGTTCATTTGGAACCCTGACCCTCCACATGCATTCCATGGAGTGTGCACACATAAACTTGCATGCAGAGACATTAATTCAAAATAAAATTATAAAACAAAATAAAAATTTATCAAATTGGAGTTTAAAATTTGAAACACTGATTTAAAATATCTCACCATTTGTGCCTGCAGCCAGGTCTTTAAATGTAAGGCCTTATGGTATGAATTGTTGCTCATCCAAAATATGAAAGCTACAGTTATTACTAATCTTGTACTCTCATTTGAAAAGAATTATTAAAATAACTACATATTTTAGATGGTTTGCAATTTTATACATTTTTTTCTAAATCTGTGGAAATCTAGAAACATTCATAGAGTCCTGTTTTAAGGCCTTTATAGCATAATTTTCCATAATTTAATTAAAATCCACTGAATTGCTTAATTGCTAAATCATGTTAACTTTATTGCTTCAGTTCTCTAGTTTGTTTTAGTTTTTAACAAATAATGCAATAAAGCTGTGTGCTTTCATTATAGTGAACTATAAATTATTTGATAAAATGTGAAATAAAGTAATGAAAATAATCAATAGAAAAATAATGCAATTGCAAATGCCAGTATACTTTAAAAATTTAGGCAACTTGCTTTTAAAAAGGAAACATTTTTTAAATATATTATTGTAAATAGTTTATGGGAGAATTTTATCCTGAAATTTAAGCAAATCTATTACTTTCAATGAAAAAGAAATACATGGTAAATATTATTATTGATTATTGCATTAATAGTGTTGCTCTATGTTCAAATGTTAACATGTTTTGTTATTTATTCTTTTTTATGATTCATATTTAAAATATTGGTATAACTAGTACATTCAAAAGTAGGTAATAATTACTGTATGTGTATGATATACAATGATTGTTAAATGAAAATATTAAAAAAATATCTGGAATATACAATTCTAAAGAAAATAGAATTAAAATTGATTCATGAAGCTGAAATGGGTAATGTATACATTATTATATTTTAGTAGTATATCAGTATATATAATAAATCTGTTTCTGTAAACATAAGTGCTGTCTACCTATTGTAGAACATTGTTGTCAAACAAAAGAGCAGTTGTGCCTGCTTACAAATAACCATCAAAAGTAGACCTTCTGATTTTCAAATTCCCTGAGAGATGGATTGAACAAGGAGGGTCATTGACACTCATGTGAGATTTAGTCCTATTCTGCCCTGAATCACCAAGCTATTTCTATGTAATTCTACCTCTTGTGGTTTGGAGAAATTGTTTTATCATTTTTTGAGTTTTTTGGCTCATGGTGATATTTGTTAATTGTTTAAAACTTAATTTGAAAATTAAAGCTATATTTGTACTTACCATTCTATGTATTTCAGTATTTTTTTATGTTATTTAATCTTTAATTTTTAAATTATTCATTTATTTATTTATTTATTTATTTATTTATTTATTTATTTATACACTCCAGATTTTATTCCCCTCTCTGTCCACCCTCCAACAGTTCCATATCCCACACTTCCTCTCACTGCCCCCAGCAATACCACTTTTGGGAATATACCCAAAAGATGACCTATCTTACCACAGGGGCAAGTGTTCCACTATGTTCATATCAGCCTTGTTTGTGATAGCCAGAACCTGGAAACCACCCAGATGTCACTCAACAGAAGAATGGATACAGAATGTTTAATTAACACAGTGGAGTACTGCTCAGCTATTAAGAATCCTGAGTTTTGCAGGCAAATGGATGGAACTAGAAATTATCCCGAGTGAGGTAACTCAGACCCAAAAGGACATATATTGCATGTACTCAATAATAAGTGGATGTTAGCAAAATAATAAAAAAGTACAGAATACCCCAAATACAGTCCACAGCACTTCAAAAAGGTCAACAAGCTGAAGGGCCCAATTGAGGATGCCTCAGTCCCACTTGGAAGTGAGAAGAAAGCAATCACAAGGGGGAAGGAAAGAGGGACCTTGGAGGGAAAGTGGACGTGGCAGGGGGTAGAAGAGGGGAACCTAATCTGGTATTGGGTGAGCAAAATGTGCTGAAGCCCTGAGGGCCAGCAGAAAGAATGGAAAAAGGCAAATTTAGGAAGTAGGATGTTGGGGGGCACTCTCTAGAATGTACCAGAGACCTGGGAGGTGAGAGACTCTCAGGACTCAAAAGGAGACCTTAGATGAAATGCCTGACTGCAGAGAGAGGGAACTTATAGAGCTCATCTTCAGCACAGGACTGAAGGAGCTGAAGGGTTTGCAGCTCCTTAGGACAAACAACAATATGAACTAACTAGTACCCTCAGAGATCCCAGGGACTCAACCACCAACCAAGGAGTACACATGGTAGGACTGATGGCTCTGGCAGCATATGTATAGTAGAGGATGGCCAAGTTGGTCATCAACGGGAGGAGAGGCCCTCAACCCTGTGAAAGTTCTGTGCCCTAGTGTAGGGGAATGCCAGGACCAGGAAGTAGGAGAGGGTGGGGTGGTGAGCAGGGGGAGGGGGAAGGGAACAGGGGTTTGTTCTTGTTGTTTTGGGGTTTTTTTTTGGAGGGGAAACTGGGAAAGGAGAAATCATATGACATGTAAATAAATAAAAATATCTAATATACTTGAAAAAGAGGAAATTTAATAGCAATAAGTGCCTTCATAAATATATTGGAGCGATCCCATACAAGCAACTTAATAGCATACCTGAAAGCTCTAGAACAGGAGGAAGGAATCAGACCCAAGAAGACTAGATGGCAGGAAATAGACTATTCCTGAAATCAAACTCTTATAAATAAAGAGAATGATAAAGAATAAATGAAACTAAGAGCCAGTGGTATCAACTCCCTTGATTTTTTTCACATCAATGTACCCTTGATTTGGTTTCTATAAATTTAAGTAATTAAGCTTTTCTTTGAGACCTCACAGAATAGTTTTTGTAATATAAAATATTTCTTTTTAAGGTCCCTGTACTGAAGATATTCCCTCTAGGAATAAACCTGTATGGGGTTAGATACATTTCATGTGACTGATTCTTGTCCCACAATGGAGAGGGCTGTAAGTGTACCAATTTGCAAGAGTTTTAACAGATTTTAATTCTTCCCTTGGTAGATTTGGTTCTCTTCTAAACCTTAGGTGGTCAGGTTTGTACTGGGATAATGATTTCCTTCTGGGTTTAGTTAATGGGCTTGTGGTGATGTGTGCTAAGAGATAGGAATACTGTAGTCTCCAAGAAATTTCCTGCTGCAATGTTGGAGAGGTTTGAGTTTGAATACTGCATTTCTGATCAAAAGTATTCAAGAGTAATTTTTAGAAAAAGAGTGTAGAATATCCCATAAGAACATGTGCAAAACTAATGCCTGTGATCATATATGAGATATATAAGTGCTTATGTTTAGTTCATGAATATTCACATATAAGGTATCTTCAGCTTGAGTCTGATCACAAAGAAGTATGCCATCTGTGATTTTGTGGTTAGTCATTTCACTTATATTGTTGCTGAGAAGAGCTAGAACAATGCTGTATTTCAGTCACTGGTAATCCATCAAGGTCATTGATCTTCAGGAATATTTCTCTAAGCATTTTATCCAGTATTTCCAGACAGCTCAAACTCTTTTCTTCATTCAGTCTGAAAAAGGAAGACATCATGATGAAGATTCAGAACTATATGAGGAAGACCTGATGAACATTTTGATAAGACAGTCACAGTGACACAAGTAGTCATACTTCATTTTGAAAACATGTCTGTGAGAACACTTTCCACAATTAGCTAAAGCATTTGAAATTAAGCTTAAGGTCTAATTTAGAATAGCTTATCAAACCAGTTGTTTCATGCAACAGAGGGACACGCTTATGGCAAAGTTCTCAGGAATTGTTTATGGTGGTATGTTAGCACAAAAAACAAAACAGAGAGGATTTGTACTTGAACTTTAAGTTTTTTGAGAAGCATTATATGGTGAGGAGTCCAGCAATCATGTCAATATATGACTGTCTTCCAAAGTTATCTACACAGGCACTGAAGTACATCAATTATAGCAGATTGGAACCAAGAGCTGAGACCAAAAATGGCTCTTCAAAATCACAGGTTTAAATATAAGAATTACCACTGACATATAGATGAATAAACCACCCTCTGAGTACTTTAAAAAAACAATGGTTAGTTGGCACATTAGCTAGATATGGGAGAGGTGTAGCAGAATTATGAGGTAAGTTTTGATTCCACAGTTGAGGCTTTCATATGTGTACAGGTGCCCTTGAATTCTGAGGTATTATTGTATATGATTCCTTTGAATCCATTGACAGATATTTTGAGTATCACGAGCAAAGCCAATTGTTAGGATAGAGAATCACACAATGAGCTAGGCATGTTTTACATCAATCACTAGACAAAAACAAACCGCACAGACTTGCCTAGAGCCAAATCATATCTAGGCATATTCTCAGAAACCTAGCTCGTGTCAAGGTGACAAAAATTATCAACTGGGACAATTTATGTGTAAGCCATAAATGATATGTTTTCTTCTTTTATTAAGCAGTATAATATAAAGGGTAGCTAGGTTTGTTTGGTTTGTTTCTTTTAATATAGGTCACTTCTCCTAGAAAAAATATGTTCCCTTAAAATTTAAAGACCTAACTGAATTTATATCTGAAAAATCTGTAATTAATCATGTGAAATTAACTATATTAATTAAAATATACTTCCATAGAGTTTATCTTCATTGATGAAGTAATTTGGAGATCAATGTGGCTGTATATGTTTATGTTTTCTCCATTTTAGAGGGCAAGGAAATAAGAAAAAATGACTTTGAGGTCAGCCTAGGCTACATAGTGAAAGTGATTTACTAGACCCTGGGACTAGATGGAGATATTATAGAATAAGAAAGAGGAAATAATGTAGAGGAGGAGATGGAGAAGAGGAAAATATATAAGTGATATAGGGAGGGAGGGAAGAAATATCTTTCTAAATTTTTTTGTAAACGTTCTGCTTTTACACAAACAAGAAAATCAAAATATATATTATCTTAAGGGATTACATGGCAGTCTATGAGATAGAAGGTAAGAGAAAGAAATATTTAAGCCATTCTATAGCATGTTATTCCCCAAACTAATAGGCCTGGTACTTGTGAATGATTTTAAAGCTGACCTTGCAAGTAGATGAATCTTCGAATCACTAGGGAAAACAATAGCACATGTTGTTGTTCACTTTTGGTGTTCTTTGTCAACATATTGACATATTGCAAGAAAAATGAGTGCTAGTAAAAAGCTGTGCTTTGTTGGGAAACTGTTAAAAATGGTGGGAACTTTAAGTATTCCACATATTCAAAAACTTTGTAAAAGAGGGGGAGAGATATTTACTTTTCAAAATTAAGCAGCAAAAAATTAAACTGAGAAATTATTTCCGTGACAATGGTCCATTTAATTCATTCCTGAGACAAGAATTGAAGTTCAAACTGTTATATCTATCTTTAAAACATTTTTAGTAAATATATCTGTATCCAGTACACTTATTCAGTTCAAAGAATGAGTGATTGAAAAGGGAAATGCCTTTTTAATGCTCAGAGATTGCCACGGTGTTCTTGAAAATAGGATAGGCAGATAAATACACGGAAATATAAAACAAATGAACATGACAAATCTAAATAGAATAGCTAGAAAATTTCTGTAAGTGCAGTCATTAAAAAATAAATATGACTTTTGATCAAACAATTGAAAACTTGTTAAGTTTTAAAGAGAGATTAGACCCAAAGAAATCATAAGACATTACTGCAACACAAAATAAACATACCCTGTTTGACAAACTGGTTCAAATTTTGTCTGAACTTTGTAGATTATAATAAAATAGAGAATACTTCTCTTTTCATAAATAATGTATGATCTTTCATGTTACTTGTGTTATAGATAACATTAATATTAAATATAAATATATTTAATGCAATTTAAAAAATAAATACAATTATATATGGCATATTTTAAATAATGCACACTCTAATAAATAATATATATTTAACATTGTCTATATAAAGTTGAAAACATAAAGTATTGAAAAAGTTTCAATCAATTACAAAGACTCAGATTAACAATGAGTTATTGAAACTTCTGACTGTTTGATAAGTTCATCAATAAATAATGATGTTAGAGAAAGAAATTTTTCAGGTTATTGATCATTATCTTGACAAAGTGCTATAAAAGAAATCAGGGAAGAAAACCTTAGTGTCCAGATTGTGAAAACAGTTTCTTAAATATGTCACAGAAAGCTTAAATTAAAGCACACTCTAAATGATACTATATAGTCAACATTAGAAAATGGCTCTTTAAAACTGCTGTAGAAAAACTTTTACTTTCTATAATTACTTATAACATGCATATTTGAGAATTAATTTGTGTTATTACATACAAATAATTCTTATTAGTCAATAACAAGACCATAAACACTAACATCAAAACCAGGGATGAAAATTGAATGGACATTTCATCAAAATAAATAATCATGTAAGATAAGCAAATATAAAGGTTGCTAACTATCATTATTACATCAAGAACAAATATAGAAAATAAAACAAATTAAATGGACATTATTATATTTATATATTTTGATTTGGATTGCCTCATCATTAAATGTACTTTATATATATATATATATATATATATATATATATACTTTGCAATATATATACAATAGCAAAGACTTTCTGTGTGCTCTGTTTCCCCTTGCTGTTTGTTTCCCCTACGATACTGTTATAATTTTTATATAGTTTTATTCATGAGTTGTTATTTTTTCTTGAGATATTTGAATTCTTTTGAGGAAATACTTGTCTATATCAATATATATGTGTATATATAATTACTTTTAGTTTTGATAGTCCAGACATTGCTTGCCATCCTCTCAGTTTACCCTCCCACAGTTCCTCATTCCATTTCTCCTCCCCCTGTCTCCAGGAGGATGACCCCCATCCCTGCCAGGTAGTCCAATTCTCTAGGGCCTGAATTATCTTGAGGGTTAGGTGCATCTTTACCCACTGAGGCCAGACCAGGCAGCCTTTTGCTATATATGATTTTGGGGCCTTGGGCCAGCTAGTGTATGCTGCCTGCTTAAAAACCTAGTACACAATCCACAAAACTAAATACCCTTTCTTTTCTGTTTTTCACTGTTAGATTTTTCCCCTACAGAATCAAAGTTTCTAAGAAAGATTTAGTACCAATTATTTCCTTTATGCATATTTGAATTTTATGATTTCCTATAACTTGTATACTTTCTTCATGTTTTGTTACTCATTGAAAGTGGAGATTCAGCTTTTCCAAATTATTACAGTTTAATGAATCAAATTCTTACCCTCACCTAATATCTGTGCCACCCTCCAAGCAGAACCATTGTTCATTGAAACAGTTGGTGAATGACTTTATGGATAGACCATCTTAATACCTACACCATTTCTTAAATGAATGTAACCTGTCCTCTGTGGGCTGAAAATGAAGTTACTCACTCAAGTCAAATAGCTTTGACCATAGCAGGAAGTCTGTTTCCAAAAATCGAGCCTACAATGTGTTCCTTTGTGCAGCAGAACTGTCAACTCTCAGCTTAGCTATGATGGAGGTAAATTCCTTTGGTGATGTGAGGGTCATTGAAATATAGCTTTATTACAATGAAACCCAATGTCTAAAAACTGTTCTTATTTTGGGCCTGTACCACAGTAAGAGCCAAGATTTTAA
>NC_045030.1:49762286-49785752 GCF_008632895.1 Mastomys coucha | reverse complement strand
TAACAAATTCAGATAAATTGAAAGCATGTAACTTTTCTCATCATAATGCAATAAAAGTTAAAAAAAAAGAAAGTGGAGATTCATCAAAATTGTCTTTCAGCTATTTTTCTCTATCCTTTATATAATCAGTTAATGAAGTCTTTATGGCCTTCAACTATGTTTTGTTTGGATAGTGTAGTTTATTGATCCTTTTATTTCAGTATCTCTGATATTTTTAGTACTTTATCACTTTATTGAGTTATTTTTTCTTATATAGCATGTCTTCCTCATTATTAAGCAGTTTATTTTATCTCCTTGGAATACATTGATCATTATAAAATCAATCTCAGTATACATTAACATTTTATTCAATTCATTATCTTTGAAATCAGATGTTGGCAAATTTTTGGTTTGGGGGCGTTATTTTACTTTTATGTTTTTTTTCCTCTATCAGTATAATTTGAATGGAAAATATTTCCTATAAATTCATGGATTTGAACCTTTGGTTCCCATTTAGAATCTCTGCTTGAAAAGAATATCATGTTAGTATGTCAGAAGAGGTTTGACTTTGAGAGTTTCTCACCTCTATTTCCAGTTTGCTTTCTAGTTTTCTTGTGTTTACAAATGAGAATGTAATCAACCATATTCCACCACCTCTGCCCAAGCATGCTGCTTTTTGTCATGTTTTCCTACCTTGAAAATCTCACTCTCTGCAACCTTAAGCCCAACTAGACTCTTACTCTTACAAGGTGCATTGGTTATGGTGTTTTTGTCACAGCAACAAAAAAGTAACTAATACAGTCTGTATGTTGAGATATACGCCAGTATCATATTTGTTCCACTTCTAAATAGGCAGGCTTCATCTGAGTATACATCCAGGGATATCATTTTGATGTTTCATATTATATACATTAGTAGCATTGTGGTCTATTTGGATCTAACTGGTGGATTTTAACAATTTATCTTTTGTTTTAACTCTAGGTACAAACTTTGCCTATGAGTCTCATGGTGTGGGGTTCCTTTGATATTGTAAGCAGGTACACTTAGTCACCATGTGTTGCATACACTGTATGTGATTGTTATTCCAGTCCTGTGAGCAGTTTATGGTTAACAGAATGATGTAGCTGAAGCACCAAGAGAATTTCCTCATAATTGTTGGATACACAAACAGTTGTAGTATTTCTCTTTGACATTAAATCAAAGATAGAGCTATACTTGGGACCCATAATTAATCCTGTAGGGGGCTGGGTAACTGTATATGAGCTTTGGTTTTAACTAATTTTTAATCTTTAAAATTAAATTCAGTTTTAAAAATATATTTGCTTATATTTCTTAATTTCTGGTAACTTCCATAATATTTTCCATAATAGCAGGACCGTGATGAAGATGGTTTCCCATTGTGACACTGAAGGTTTAATATTGTGATTAATTTCTTTACTAAATATGGTTCATTGTGCAGAGGAACTTGTTTCTAAACCTAATCTTCATTCTTGTTTTCAAGTCTGTAAGGATGTTGGAAAATGGATCTTAATCTGCTTGTTTATTGTTTGCATCAGAGCTGCTTATATCCTCTGTTTCCAGTGTTCTTTCCTTTTTCCTCTTTGAAATCCAGATTCTATTTTGTCATTCTGACTTCTGTCACACTCACTGTCTCATAAAATACATTTTTGACTGCCTGCTTTTCTCCTACTCCTTTATATATTATATATCTTCACTTTTTCCTAATATGAAATATGTTTCAGGTATTCAATGGCTCAGTGGTTATGAAGACTGGTTGCTCTTCTCGATAATATTTTCTTTCCCATGACCCACATGGTACCTCACAATGACCTGTACTTTTAATTTCAAGGGATTCGATTCTCTGATCTAACCTCCATAGATACCAGTCACCCATGCTATGCCAAGAAAACCATGTAAGCAAACCATCTATACACAACTATTTTTTTTCAAGACAGGGTTTCTCTGTATAGCCCTGGCTTTTCTGGAACTCACTCTGTAGACTAGTCTGACCTCGAACTCAGAAATCTGCCTGCCTCTGCCTCCCAAGTGCTGGGACTAAAGGCATGTGCCACCACCGCCTGGCTTATACACAACTATTTTTTCTTTATATGCAGATTCTGTTTAGGAAATGATTAATAATAGTTTTTCAAAAATCCTAAATCTGAAAGGGACCTTTCAGTTGTGCTGTCCTTCTCATGCTTTTCTATCCACAAAAGTGTACTACTTTAATATAATTAATCTCTGTATTATTAGTCTATAAACAAGTAATTTCATTTAAATATTTCATTAAAAATTCTTCAATTTTTGTACTTCTGAATTATTATTGCATGTTTGATTCATATGCAAGACTTCTAATGTTTGACTTACTATCTGTTCTTTATTGTCTTTCAAAAGACAGTCTTGCTACAGACTGGATGTAGTAACTGAGAATTACATTCTTAATACATGCTATATACTTTGAGTTGACTATAAAGAAAATGAAATTTCCTCTAGCACTAAGATAAATACAAATATAGAGCAAGATCCATTATTGTTTCCTTTAATTTTATTTCCTTTCCATGTTGACATGTATGTCTTTGTATAAATTCAAAAAGAGTTGCTAACATAATAATAAAAATAAATGAAACACAGCCTTACTGATGTCTCACTTGATAAACTTGTTTTGTTTTCTAAATAAAATTGATTTAGTTAACCATGTAAATGTCAGCTTTGATTTTACTGGAACTAGAATGAAGTCTTAATTTTAGGCATTTTCCAGAATGGATTGTCCTGCCTGTATCATCCTGTTATTATGTAACAGCACCAAAGTAGGAATTTGAAATGCTATACACAGATAGTAATTAATCACCAGTTTAAAAAATAAATCAATTATGTCATTTAAAAATGAATTGTTACTGATTAATGAATCTGCAAATTATATATTTCATTATTTAGAGTTCAAAAGATGTCTTAGTAGGATAGAAAGACATGAACGTTAAACCACCACAATAGCCAGTACTTAAAAAATCATCTTTAGTCTTTTACTACATTACAATTTCCTCCTGTACCTTAATGAATTTATTACTTTTGGAAGTAAGCCTTAATAAGCTATTCTGAATGAATTTTCAAAATACTTTGGATAATACTGGAGAAAGTAAATTACTTGAGGAAGAAAGGGCTCCCTGAATGAAACAGGTTTTAGCATCTATATTCTGTTATTATAATCTGTTGTTTACCAGCCATTTGAATTTTGTATTTATTTCCTTTTGCTCCACTTTAAAAAAATTATTTCACACTCACTGTTACTAAGTAGCAATGAACAAGGTCTATTTTTATTTGATACAGTATACCAACTCTGAAGTTAGCTTTGAACCTGTTTGTGTGGTGTGTGTGTGTGTGCAAAAGACAGGAGAGGATATTTAATAAATACTTTAGATTTAGTAATATGTCTCATGTACAAGAATACTGAATTCACATGAAATATTGTACAATATTTCAAAAATATAAAAAATCTACAAGGAGCTTGTCATGTTTGTAGATACATGTTAAATGAAATTAAATGCTTTAATTGAAGCTATATGGTTGCTCATAGACAAAGCCATGATTTCCATATCACACATTGTTATGATTTGGGTAATACACAGACAGAGATATCTACTTGATTACCAACCCATGATACATTATTTTGTGTATTTGATTGTTTGACATGTTCATTTTCTTCAATTTAATCCACGTTGAAAAAAGTGGCCAATAAAGGGCTCTGGCAAAATACTCATTTACCTTTGTTAACCATGATAAACTATCAATATGCTCATATTTGATTGCCAATACAAGTTGATACACAGTCCAATATGGTGAAAATAATTAGCTCATTCCCTCTTTCCAATACTGACTGTGGTCTCACATAGGATACATACAATTAATAATCTTGGTCATGAGGCAGTTTTGTGCCTTTCTTTTCTTGTTCAATTACTTTTATCTCATTATCATGTTCAGTTGGAAAATCTCATTAATTGAAAAGAAATAAATTAATCCAAATCATAGTGTTTTAATAACACGATTTGTTCATATGTTTTTCTTAACATTTTTACATACTTATTAGGTCTATGACAATGTCAAATAATGTGTTTTTATCAGATTCACCCTTCCCAAAACTCCTCTGAGATCTATACATCCTCCATTTTATATCCAGCATTATTTCCTTTTTTTAACAAAGCATTGCATCTAATTTGTGCTGACAAAATAATCTTAGATGTGTGGCCTTCCAATGGAGCATGGCCAATTTACAAGGGATTATTCACTTAAACAAACTGACTCTCCCAGCCAGTATCAACTGCCAATAGCTCCTTGGCCAGGGATAGGATTTTGTGACTGCCTCCCCTTTATAATGGTTTGAATGAGAATAGTTACCATCAGTTCATATATTTAAATATCTGGTACCCAGGTAGTGGAATTATTCAGGAAAGAGTAGGAGGTATAAAACTGATGGGAGAGATATGCGGTTGATTTTGAGGTTTGGTTTTATAATCCTGTTCCATACTGTTAGTTCTCTGTCACACTTTTTTTAAATATATAAGCTCTCAGGTACTTATCTAATGTTTTTATCTGCCTGGCTGCTGCCAAGATAACCTTTCACCCTCTGAAACTGTAAGGCCTAAATATTTTTTTCTACTATAAGTTACCTAGATTATGTAGATTATGGTGTCTTATCATTGCAATAGAAAAGTAACTAATACATATTTCCATGCTGGGATTTTGTCTAGTTGAGCTTTGATAGATCTTGTGGATGCAGTCACAACTACTGTGAATTCTTATGTATAATACCTGGTTGTGTTCAGTATATACTGATTCTTTGTGTATACCCACTGACTATCTCTCATACACCTTCCCATAATTCTGTAATCATTCATGAGCACAAGGAAGAGGGTTTATGGCATAGGTGCTCTATTTAAGTTTAAGAAACCCATGATCTCTTATTCTTCGTAAGACAGAAGATCAGTGAGTCTCTGAGTTAATCACCATCTACTATAAATAGAAGCTTCTCTAATGAGGATCGATGGATGTATTAATCTATGGGTATAATAAGTCATTAGGGGTTGGTTTATTAGTGTTATGCCCATATAACAGAATAATAGTGGTTTCTGGAGCCGGCAACATGTCTAGCCACAGGCCCTTTGCCCTGATATTGTAGCATACGTGGGTTTTATGCTGTGCAGTTGAACCTCAATACATGTATAAAGTAGTTGGTAATTCCCATAATGCTTGTGTCATTATAACCAGTTGTCATGTTTTGTCAGGGCAGTTAATATTATATCTTCAGTGTGCATAACTTCGTATATATTTTTGTTCCAATAGCATACACAGTACCTTCTATCATTATGAAAGCTTGCCAGTAATAGTGAAGTTTCTATGTCAGCACCACATTCATTACTCTATGGTCTACGACTCAAGAATATTGTGTCATCTGCAATAGGATCTTCAAGTTCTAGAGTGTAAACAAAAGCATTGGCAAAAGCCTGTAATGTCTGGTAATCTATGGGACCTCACTGGTCCCCAACCACAAGAGAAGTAACCAGTCTTTGGTATTGAATTATTATTTGTTTCATTGAGCCACGTAATAAGAGCAATGCTACCTCATTATAAGATAACTTCATTGTAACATTTGGTGTGTGTGTGTATGTGTTGTGTGTGTAATTTTCCATATGATTGTTTAAAGGTCTTTGCTCATATAAATTCCTCTCCATTCCCTTCTACCCCCTCCACAATAGTATTTGTTTCTTCTGACCTCCATAAGCACCTCTCAATAGTCCACTACTAATTTCCTAACCAGTGTGGGTATTTCAAATGAAATAAATATATGATTGAAAGTTAACATCTACAAGTGAAAGAAAAAAATGACATTTTCTTTCTGGTCTTTGTCATCTCCTTTAGAATGTGGATTTCCAGGTCCATCAAGTTACTTGCAAAATTCATAGCTTCTTTTTTAACCTTGAAAAATACCCCAATGTGATAATATATCACATTTTCATATCAATATTAGTACACACATTGAGTGAGTATATGCTCAAGGGTGGAATATATATAGAGATAGATATAGATTGTGAAATTTAGAAATATTATCAAGTGCTGATATTTTGATAAGTTTATTTTGTTAATTGTTTCAGTTAAATTATAAGTATGCCATAGTTTATGAGATTTCATAATTACTCTGGATAATTCCTTCACTTTGATAATAATTTATAATAACTTTTGCCTTCTTCCTTCCCTATAATATCATCATATCTTAATATAGTATTATAATACAGGATACATTAAAATTAGTAGCTAACACAACCTATTATTTACTCCTTTTATGTACTCTGGAAGATGAGAAAAGAGAGTTGTGTCTTGATTAATTTCTGTGTGAGGACCTTAATAAACTAACATGACATACATAGAGTCCTGTTTTTTTCATTTCTTCATTATCTTTTCAGGGCAGTATCCACCCAGCTGGGCTCCATCTTCTTTGACTTACCTAAATATAATCACCATTTAAATTTGCCACTTCAAATTGTTATCACATTGGATAATAAAAATTACATAGTGATATTTTTTGGACACAGACATGTCCATATACCATAACTAGTCCCCTGATTCTTAAATACAGTCTACTTACTGACAACTGATTGGGCTTATACATGAAGATTTTATTGTAATTTTTAAATTTTTATAAATATAACTTTCATGAAGTTTAAGAAATTAACATGGAATATTGAACATTCATAGTTAAGAACTTAATAGAATAATTTTAAACTTTCTAGACAAAAACAACATTCTAACACAAGATTTCTTACTATAATTTTCCAATTAACTTCAAGAACATATAATATTCTTTCATGACCACATACTTGGAGAAAGTTCCTATTACAATTTTGGCCTATATATTCCTTCAGAATCATGAATTTTATTTGTTGTAGTTCTACTCTGTTTGAAAGCTCAGAGTAATATTTTTATAGCTTATCATACATATATTTTATCTTAGAATAGCTTCTATTATCATATATCATATTGGGTATACAAGATTTAAGCAAAAATTAATGCCACTCTCATGCAAATATACTCTTATTTCTGATTTTGTATAAAAAATAATGCTTCTAAAAATGAACACTGACTCTTAAATGAAATCAAAATGCTATTCCAGATTTCTGCTACATGTGAGTTAAATTTTTATTTTAATATAACTCAGAACAATGAACTGTACCTTGACAAAATTCTCAATGGGACAAAAATTCTTAAAATAGAACATGTTATATAAGACATAAAATTTATGGACTATCTGAAAGAAATAAAGAGAAACATCCTATTGGGGAAGGGGCAATTAAGGAGAACTGTCACAGAGGTGAAATAATAAAGTGAAAATATATTGACATGTATGAGAATAAAATGTATAACTCATTACTTTATATGGTATCTTAAAGTATGAGAAAACACAACATTATTTTTAACATCAAACCAATATTGTTACAGCAATTTGACAGTATTCAGTATATTATTTGCAGAAATACTGTTATTTTGACTTCAAAATAATGGCCTAGTGGCATGGAAAATTCTTTGTGCTTTGATTAAGAGAGAAAGCTATTTCAAATAATTGTAAGGGAATTCACTTAAGTTACTGTTTGTTTCCAAATATTCCTGACTTTCCATTTAATTCATCGCCAACAATTCACAATATGCATGATCATATTAAAAAGGTACATGTTTCACTGCTTAGCTTAGAGTATGTTTTCTACTACTTATTTATATTTGAATGCTAGATATAAAATAAAATTTGAATTTAAGGTATAAAACATTATATACTAGCATATAATATAATTATTCTAGTGGGAATATTTATATATTAATCATCTCAATTTTTCTTGTTCCCCTTGGCAAGGATGTCTGTAGTCTATCACTTTAGCAAAAATCCCCACTACAATAATACGTAACATTTACAAGTGATAACAGCAACATGTTAGTTTCAGCAAATCCTGAACTAAACACCCGGTATGTCAGATAGTAATAAAACTCTTCTCTGAATGTTTTTGGTCCTGGGAAATGCATTACATGTAGGAACACTTGAAGACCTAGGTGTTTCTTCTAGGTGAGTTAGTTTTCTTAACTCATAAAGTTTAGTATCCCCTGAGTAGGGAACAGTGCAAGCTATAGTGGGCTTGTTTTCCCACCTCAATTAAGTAATTAAGAATCTCCATCATAGGTATTTTCTCTGTTTCAGTTAACCTATACTTTACCTGATATGTACACAAGCTTTCTCCTACCCACTATGCCTATTCAGCTTAAATCATTAGGAATTTTCAACCCTTTGTTATTGAGAATCACATATTTTCTATTACACCTCTTAATATATA
Organism: Mastomys coucha; assembly: GCF_008632895.1. Classification (NCBI taxonomy): domain Eukaryota; kingdom Metazoa; phylum Chordata; class Mammalia; order Rodentia; family Muridae; genus Mastomys; species Mastomys coucha. Next base: position 49,777,410 of record NC_045030.1, on the reverse strand, counting down.
TTTTATTTGGATAATAGCACCACAATTTTCAAAGTAGTTTCTTCATAGACAGTTTGGGTTAAACCTTAAACTAGCACCTCATCTCCCCATTACCATCACCATCACCACATTACCTGGTTTAGCCATCCTTCTCATAGCATTTCTCTTCTTTAGTTTATTTCACATATATTCTACTGCTTACCCACCCCCATAAATGCTCACAGTGGTCTCTTTGTAGATTTTTAGCTTCTACTTATACCTAAGATGTCGATGTATATTAAACAAAGAATTCTCAACTGATGAATAACGAATGGTTGAGAAGCACCTAAATAAATGTTCAACACCCTTAGTTATCAGGGAAATGCAAATCAAAACAACCCTGAGTTTCCACCTTACACCATTCACAATGGCTTGGATAAAAATCTCAGGTGACAGCAGATATTGGAGAGGTTATGGAGAAAGAGGAACATTACTTCATTGCTGGTGGGATTGCAAGCATGTACAGCCACTCTGGAAATCAGTTTGGCAGTTCCTCCAGAAATTGGACATAGTACTACCAGAGGACCCAGCTGTACCACTCCTGGGCATATACCCATAAGATGCTCCAACATGTAATAAGGACATATTCTCCTCTATGTTCATAGCAACCTTATTTATAATAGCCAGAAACTGGAAACAACCCAGATGTTCCTCAACAGAGTAGTGGATACAGAAAATGTGGTACATCTACACAATGGAGTACTACACAGCTATTAAAAACAATGAAGTTATGAGATTCTTAGGGAAATGGATGGATCTGTAGAATATCATCCTGAGTGAGGTAACCCAATCACAAAAGAACACACATGGTATGCACTCTCTGATAAGTGGTTATTAGCCCAGAAGATCTGATTTCACAAAGTACAATCCACAAACAACAAGAAACTCAAGAAGAAGGAAGACCAATGTGTAGATTCTTTGATCCTTCTTAGATTAGGGAACAAAATACCCATGGAAGGAGTTCCAAAGACAAACTATGGAGCAGAGACTGAAGGAAGAACAATCCAGAGACTGCTCACCTGAGAATCCTTCCCATATTCAGTCATGAAATACAGACACTATTGTGGATGCCAGCAAGTGCTGACTGACAGGAGCCTGATATAGCTGTCTCCTGAGAGGCTCTGACAGTACCTGACTAATACAGAAGTGGATGCTCACAGCCATCCATTGGACTGAGCACAGGGTCCCCAATGAAAGAGTTAGAGAAAGGACCCAAGAATTAGTATGGCTTGCACCCCTTAAGATGAACAACAATACAAACTAACTAGTACCCTCAGAGCTCCCAGGGACTAAACTACCAATCAAAGAGAGAATACACATGGTGGGACTTATTGCTCCAGCATCATGCCTATAGCAGAAGATGGCCAAGTTGGTCATCAATGGGAGGAGAGGCCCTTGGTCCTTTGAAGGTTCTGTGCCCCAGTGTAGAGGAATGCCAGGGCCAGGAAGTGGGAAAAGGTGGGTTGGTGAGCTTGGGAAGGGAGAAGAAACAGGGTTTTTTTTTAATCTTATTTTTTTTCTTTTTTTTTGGAGGGGAAACTGGGAAAGAAGATATCATATGTCATGTAAAAAAGGAAATTTCTAATAAAAAAAGATTCACGATCTGAATAGGAACATACAATGCTTGTCTTTTTGAGGTGGAGTAAAGAAACACTTTTATCTGGTTTCACTGATGAATCTCCAAATTTTGTCTCTCATTACAATGGAATAATATTTAGCTATAAATATATACATATATATACAGGTAAAGTGCTTTTGTTATAGACTTGGTCATAAGGAAAATTTATTCATAAATTTTTATTTTATTTTGAAATTTTTATTAGGTATTTTCTGTATTTACATTTCAAATGTTATCTCCTTTCCTGGTTTCCCCTCCAAAAACCCCCTATCCCACCTCCCATCCCCCCACACTTGTTCATGGCCGTGGCATTCCCTTATACTGGGGCATCGAGCCTTCCCAGAGCCAAAGGCCTCTCCTCTCATCGATGTCTGGCAAAGGCCATCCTCTGCTACATATAGGACTGGAGCCATGGGTCCCTACATGTGTACCCTTTGGTTGGTGGTTTAGTTCCTCGGAGCTCTGGGGGGGTCTGGTTGCTCGATATTATTGTTTTGATTTTTTAATAGTTGTTTATTTTATATTATGTATACATGTGTGAGTGGATATATATATGTGGCCCTCAAGCATTCAGGAGACTGCAGTTGTTAGAAAAGGAATCAAATATCTTGCAAGTGCAAGTGGTTGTGACCCAGCATACATGTTCTGGTGATTTATCTTAGGTCCTCTATAATAGTAGTAAGTATTCTTAACTACTCAACTATCTCTCCAACTCCTATCTCAAGATTTTTGTGCACCCTGCAGACAGATTTTCAAAAGTGGCTTTATTAGTTTCTATCCCATTCAGCAGTGTACAAGGTTTCCTCTTTGCAGATACCCAAGCCAACATTTGTAACCATTTGTCTTAATGAAGATAGCCATTTTGACTGGAATGAATTGGGATCTCTATGTAATTTTAATATTGTTCTCTCAAATGGGTTTATCTAATAAATAATTTTGAAAGTGTTTTCTAGCACACTTTAGATTTTCTGTTCAGTTCCAGGGTATACTCTTAAATGTAGGTTGTCTATTTTTGTTTGTTTGTTGGTTGGTTGTTTTTTGTTTGTTTGTTTGTTTACTGTTTTGAGTGTTTTTTTTCTTTTGTTTTCATCTTTTAGTGTAGTCCTTTGTCAGCTGCATAGCTGGCAGACATTTGATCCCACTGTGTAGACAGTGGTTTAACTCTTTTGACAGTTTCCTTTGTTATTTAAATGAGTTTTAACTTCATGAGATATCATTTGTAAATCTTCAATCTGAAGCTACCTGTGCCTATGAGTTGAAAAGGGCTTTTTACTTCTTCCTTTAAAAGCTTCAAGCTTTCAAGGCCTTATATAGAATATTTGATACTTTTGGAGTTACGTTTTGAATAGTACAAGAGATGGACTAGTGGCACTGAGAAATAAGCAACCTTGTTACCTACCTGAAACATCACTTCAATTACATGTGTGTATGGTGTGTGTGTGTGTGTGTGTGTGTGTGTGTGTGTGTGTGTGTAGAAAATATATTCTATATGAAAATAGGAAGTAGTTATAGCAATAGTTATTTCAGATAGAATATGTTTAGCTTATATTACTAAATTGTTTTATATTTTTATACTGTCCATAGGCAAAATGGATAAAAATTGGCTATTCCCATTCTTGCCAATCTATTTGTTCAGGTGATGGCTTTACAAAGTAGAATATTCTTTCCATACAGTCTACTTGTTTTATTTTTAAGTGGAAGGAAGTTGTTAAAACTAAAAACATATTATTGACAGTATACTTATATAACATCCTGAGTCTGAGTCTTAGTACATCCAAAAATGCAGTTCAGAGTAAAATACATACTTTCTATTTCATTGAAACACTGGTAATTATGTGTAATTATGCAGTATACTGTAATATTTTATGTACTTGTGCAATATTTTTTCACATCTTTACTTTGTGACTTTTCAATATTAATGAATACAGCTTTGTCATTTAATGATACATTGTTATTGCCTTTAATCAGTAGGTATCTGAGATACTAAATAAGGGACTCAAAAATGCTGTTAGCCACTACACTTTGTGACCTCAGAGGAACATTTTGAGGTAGCTGATCAGATTCTAGGGATCATAACATTAATGGTTTATGTTTTGTGGTATGTGTGGCTCTGACTTCTTACCCCTTCTAATGAAAACTCCAATTATCATATGAAAACTAGTGAATATTTTTATATAAACTAATTACATGATACAACACATATCAAGAACTATGGTGCTTCAAACTATATGGATATCTTAATAAAGCTTGATAATACTAGTGACCCATAGAGGCAGTGTTCTCAAAAGTGCATCAATCCTGTTGATAAATGAATCTGTATTGTTGAGATTTTTTTCTCAGATATTACCAGCATGTACTTAAAAATATTTTAAAACAATACTTACGCTCAATTTAAACAAAAACTAAAATGAATATTTACTTTAAAATGTCATGAACACATATTTGTCAAGATAACAAAGTTATCTCCCTACTCAGATAGTGATAAACATTGAGTGCACAGCATGTTCATTACTAGTTTCTTCTATACAGATAATTTAGAAATGGAAAGTTGCTTAATTATTTTTATTAGAAATAGTTATATCAAGGATGGATACTTGGCTAAATTAATTTTAACTTAAAAGGTACAGAGGACAATAAAACCTAGTTTCCAGTAATTAAAAGTATTTGTACAATTAATTAACTATAGATGTGATATAATCAGAAAAATGTTCATTTACATTATTGAAAATATTCACTGCTTAAAAATAATCTATACTTACTAACATTAAAATGATTTTATATTTCAGAGAATTTGAAGATAATACAAACTGGATTCTTAAAATACATACCAAATTTGGAATAGTTGAACCATGAGAATATATGTATACAGTAAACTGGTTATTTCTGTCCAGCAATATAAGGAATATTTAAATAATATATTTGAAAGTTTGATAAAGGACCCTATGTATATAGTTGTCAACTTTTTTTCTGTGACATCAAAGTATGTAAAAAATACTGAACTTCAGTATCATTGGTTGAATTACATAAGTAATTGATTGAGATATTGAAACTGAATAATTCCATGTATATTACTTCAAGAGTTAATGAGTCTCTGTAAAATAATATATAATATTTAACAGTTTTAGACATAATACTCATACAAAAATATTATAAGAATATCATCTATGCAATATAGTGATAACAAACTTGAAATTCTTGTTACTCTAACTTATCAATAATGTTTTATAGATTTAAATTTAGAATTGAAGTTCTGATTATAAGGGAGTGTATGCTTCATCTTGAGTGGCTATATATAACTCAAATAAAAGCACTCTTTAAAATAGGATATTATCTCAATGACATAAGATAGAGAAAGGAATTGGAAACTTCTAGGTTCTTTGGATTGAAAGTCAGTTATGTCAAATGATGTTTTGCTGGGGCACACAGGTGATAGGATGTATTGCTGGAGCAGACATGAGAAAGAATATTTTCCTGAAGCAGACACAGGTGAAAGGATGTTTTGATATAGCAAACACATGAAAGAACCCAGGATGAAGGAATATAAATATGACCCCACAGACAGTTGGAGATGAGCATTAAGTATTGGTTTGGTTTGCTCCACCTTGCTGTTCTTCACTAGCAACACAAATGTATAGGTCCACCTTGCATAGCATTGTTGATCTCTGTTAGTGGTGACTCCAGAGAGTAACTTTCCATAGAACTGTTCCTGAGTTTCCAGTGGAAGCTTGCTGCTTCCTTGGCCTCATCTCAAGCATTTTGGCAAGCCTTGAGATTTTGTAAAAGTTAAACTACAGCTGCCGGGTCATACCTGGTTCTGGCATGAAGGACTGAAGTTTAGTTGCTGGTTCCTGTATGCTATCTGCGCCTGCCTCAGGGACTAGTTTGCAGCTTTTGAGTCATATTTGGTTTTGCTGTTGGACTGAGCTGCTGCCAAAGGCAATTGAGCTCACCACCAAAGAACTATTGCTGAACAGGTCTATTTCCCCCATATCCTAATAACTTTTCTCTTCCACTACCTCTGCTAAGTGGTGGACTAGATGAGGGGTTTAACTCTTGTTAAAAGTAGGTTCTAAAATATTATGCCTACAGATATGCCTAATTCTATCCTATACATTTGTATACTAAGAGAATAAAATTGACTATACATAAAAATAGTGTTCATATTGTATTATCTCAAATATAAAAACAAAATTTGGCATTCTGAGGATGAAATGAATCAATCCTTAATTTATGGTATATTAACTTAAAATATATCGGATATTTTATGCATTTCATAGATGTATGATTTTTGTAAATATTTGTTTATGCTAGTCAAAGATTGCTAAATTTTAAAGACAAATGCAATTTCTGAGTGAATAAAATTATTGGATTTATAGTAATTGTAAAAATTTAAAACTAAGAGAATAGAAGTTATAGTGGCACATAAGTGCTACTTCCAACTGTTAAGTTAATGTTTTATGACATCATTATGAAACTTTTTCATTCCCATTGGAGAATTGTCCTTTATTTTATCTTCCTGAATAAATAGCCTGAAACAATATACTTTGATAACTGTTCTGGCTGAAAATCATATCTATACCCTGGTGAGAGCTGTGGTCCAATTTAAATTAGTATTTCCAGTAAATATAGAAAAACACTTTCCAAAAGATATTTCAGTAATGCTCCATCAACAAATGATCTATTTTCTAAGTAAGGGAGAACAATTTGTATTCAAGTCATTTTGCCATCCCATTAAACTTTACAGCATATGGCATTTTCTTCAAATGTAATGGAACAAGAAAGAAGAAACATTCAGAGAAAGGAATAGTAACCACTTTCACTTATATGCTAGTTTTTTCCCTTGTATTTTATTCTGGTGAAAAAAAATCCTTTGTTTTTAATCCAAATATAAAAAAATACAGCTATACATTCAGTAACACTAGAAATTGCCTGGTATGTGATGTTGTAAATTGAATTTTTAGACATAGAGCAAATGCTAAGGCAAACATGAATGTTTTCACATAGTTTTGGCAATGATAATTAACTGAGGAATTTGTAGTCATTTATTGATTTAATTTATTGAAAGATTACTATGTCTCAGCCTTTTGTTTTTCATGATGAACTAAATAGAAATGACCACTAATCTCAATTTTTTTATACTATATGGGGACTAGAAAGTAGGTTAATACAGAAAGACAAGTGTATCTAATATTATGTTTTATTATACACAGTGAAATGGTCCCTCTACATTCAGGCAAATTAAAAACCATTATTTTCACAATTAACTTTTTATTGTCAGAATACTTAAATCTACTCTCTAAGTACATTTACAAGACAAGAAGAAACATAGTGCATGCACTGTAGTTCTGACCAAGAATCCATGACTGGGATGATCATGGGCCCTCAGGGTGACCTTACAGTTATCACTGTGTAACAAAGATACTGTCAAATTATTCATATATATATATATATATATATACATATATATATATATATATATAAAACAGATGAGAAATTTATTAATTAACTAGATTTAATTATACTATAACTAAATATAAATGTATATGTATACATATATATATGATCCATCGCACGGTCATTATAAAAGAAGATTATTTGTACAATAGACCATGAATAACACTGAAATTCACAAATGATCAAAGTACAGAGTGTAAGTACATATGAAGGTTTAGTACTAAAAATGACACTTCTATATTACATCTACTCCTACCACCATCGGTGAAGAAATATAGAAATTTCAAGGAGAAATGGGGAGAAGAAAGATTGCAAAAGCCAAATATCTAATATGACAGAGCAAAACACTATCTTTAGAATATGACAAGAATGCTATACTTGTGACTAAGCCCAAAGTGTGTCGGCCTATAGAAGACCTATAGAAGTCAAAGGCATTCAAAATTCTTGCATGGTGGGAGAGACATTCTTGATTCCTAGCTGTAACTGAGAGGCTATTGACATTGGTGGTTTTGAGGGCTCAGACGGTCAATTTCCTTCTAGTATGTGGCCTGCAGTAAATAGACATAGCCCAGTGCATGGCTCACAGCTTAGTCACAACATAGCACAAATTAGACTTAGTGAGTCACAAACAAAGATGAACATAAACAGGGAATTGTGAACAACGGGGTAATTATGAAGAGTTTGGATGGGTAAGATGAAAATGTATTATTTTGATGTATAAATCTTTTAAAAATTAATAACAAATATTTTATCATAAACAATGTAATTTAATAAAGGAGACAAAATAACCATAACCCAGAATAACTGGGAATTCAGGAAGACATTTTGTGGCCAAGAAATATTTCAAAAGATACAGTATTTCTAAAGGTTCTTGAGAGGATTGTAAAACTGAAAAGCTCTACTATATCCTTCAAATATTTTGAAGAAATATTTCTGATGTATCAACAAGAAAACAAACAGATGAGAAATTTATTGATTAACTAGATTTAATTATATTATGAGTAAAATATATTTAATTGCAATAACTGTAAAGAATTATTTTGTCAACACTAAGTTGAATTTTAAAAATTAAATAAATAATAATGTCCAGATAGCTCAGTGAAGTGTTCATATGAACATATGACGATATGAGTTAATATCCCTGGAACCCAATAGACATGACCTAAGTTTTTGTGTGCCTATAAAACAAGCGTTTGTAAGGCAAAGAGAGATGGATCACTAACCAGCTAATCCTCTTTAATTCAGAGTTATAGGATCATTGAAAGGCCTTATCTAAAAATTAAAGGTAGTGAAAAATAAAGAAACCTGAAGTCTACTTTACAGTTCCACATATGCATTCTCATTGTTATGCATGTATAAATGAATACACACCTATGTGCACACAAATGATCATATAGTAAACAAACTAAATAATAGTAAACATAATTCAATAACATATATAAATCATTATATGTAAATCATCAATATATTTTCATTTTTAAAGAATACATTAATAAAATATATTTCTCTTGGAAAATAAATGTACCTAGAAAAATAAGCATGAACTCTTACCAAAATATACATTTCTCAAACTGGTCTCTTTATTTCTCAAACTGGTCTCTTTAAAGATAAAAAAAATATGTGAAGAAATTTAACCCTTCAGTGAAATACATGATGGTATGGCCTCAATAATATAGCAGCATAAAGTCAAAGGCAATAATTGAGTTTTAAAAAAACAATAGAATATACTCAGATGGATGGACAGATAAAGTAATCTAGAATTTCACAACATTTTATTTAATCATAAAGTTAAATAACTTCTGTACTTACTCAAGAGATTAGCAAAATGCAAAGTTAACAAAAATGTTTATTTTGTGAAGAATTTCAAATTATATAGAAGAAAGGATTAACAAAATTAACATAAAAAAGCATCTACTTAAGAAGTAATATATGAACTTAGCAGGTTGTATTTAATAATATATGTATATACTTATATGCATGTGGAAACAATTAATAATATACAGAAACTGTGAAATTAAAAAAAAACAATGGAGGTAAATTGAGATTGGAGGGAGGAAAGGAAAAGGATAAGAGAAAGTAAATTATAAACATAAAACTAAAAATAAATTACATACATTTTTTTCAGGAATGATAGTTAACACATATTACACAGAATACAACAAGAAAATACAGAAATCCAACTTTGTTCAACAACTCAAAATTAAATATATAATAAAATAATATATTTTCAACATTTTAAGATATTCACAATTCCTTAATTTGCACATTGAAGTATTTATCCTACATGATAATATTATCACTAAATTCATAAACATTAATGAAAGTAAATAATTTGTCACCTCAGTGCATATGGGAGAAGTATTGATAGAAATGTTATCCTAGTATAGTAAAGGAATTTTAATCCAGCAAATGACTGCTCTGGCAAGGGATCACAGATCTGGCTGGAATGTAGATATGTCATACACTTTAAACCCTCTGGCTGGAATATACAACTTTGATCTCTCTAGCTGGAATACAGATATTCTTTTAGTACAGACCTTTAATCCCAAACAATGATATCTAATTGATGTGCAGACAAAATGATAAACCAGTGGAAGATTTGACAGAATGATCCATAAATAGGATATATCTAACTCTCAGGAGGACAGGACAGGAAAGAGAGGTTACTTCAAGGGCAGAAAGTGAAAGAAACTTCCATTCAATTCAATTCGGTTATGCTCAGTTCAGGTCAGAGTAGTTCAGTGGAGTTCAGAGGATATATTTCCAAACAGAGAATTCAGTCAGAAGCCAAGAGAAGACCATTTGAGTCAGCAGCTTGAGGAAGAGTTTGAACCAAAACAGTTGAGTTTAACAAGCCAGCAAGAGTTCAGAAAGAGCTAGAAAGAATGAGTTCATGCAGCAGTAACATTCTAGGGGCTTAGGTTAGCAATACGAGAGTAGAAGCTGAAGCCTTCAAGTTCCAGGCTTGTAGGTTAGATTGTACCATGCTTCCATGCCTAAGCCTAGGGATAGTAAGAACAGGAAAAAGAAACACTCTGAGCTCTGCTAAAGCCGTGTATTCTCACAGTTTGAGTATGGCTCTCATTCCATTCCTTCATTTAAGGAAATAATAGTGACATTTATATTCACATAATACATTGAGAGGTAATTTAAAATATTCAAAATTGGGAAAGTGCTGCATAAAACATAATGTGATAGATATCCAAACCTCTTAAGTATAGAGTTAACTCTAGTATTAACTCTTAAACATATTTTTGAAAATATATTTGGACTATACACATAGTGATATTGTTTATATGAAAATATTTTGGTCCTTAGGAACTATCCATACCACTCCTGGGCATATACCCAAAAGATGTTCCAACATGTAATAAGGACACATGTTCCACCGTGTTCATAGCAGCCTTATTTATAATAGCCAGAAACTGGAAACAACCCAGATGTCCCTCAACAGAGGAGTGAATACAGAAATTGTGGTACATCTACACAATGGAGTACTACTCAGCTATTAAAAACAATGAATTTATGAAATTCTTAGGAAAATGCATGGATCTGGAGAATATCATCCTGAGTAAGGTAACCCAGTCACAAAAGGACATACATAGTATGTTCTCACTGATAATTTGATATTAGGCGAAAAGCTCAGAATACTCATGATATAACTCACAGACCATATGAAATCCAGGAAGAAAGAAGATCGCACCCAAGTGTAAATGCCACAGTACTATTCAGAAGGGGGAAGACAATAAGTAGAGGGGAGAAAGGGATCTGGGATGGAGAGAGGAGGGGGAGGGGGACAGTTCAGATATGGGAGGAGATGAGGGAGAAGTACAGAGGGTCAGGAATATGAAAGGATGTGTGTAGCAGGGGAAAAGGGGAACTGTGGGTAGCCACTACATTGTCTGAGATGCCAGGGCCCCAAGAGGTTCCCAGGACTCAGCAGGAAGGACATAAGCTGAAAGACCCAGCAAAGGGAAGAGAGAACCTGTAGAGAACATATCTAGTGGATTAGCATGGTCCCTGGTTGAAGAATGGGGCTGGCCACCCACCCACCTCAAAATATTAATCCAGAATTCCTCCTGTCAAAAGGAAATGCAGGAACAAAGAGTGGAGCAGAAGCTGAAGGAAAGGCCATCGAGACTGCCACACCTAGGGATCTATCCCATCTTCAGACACCAAACCCAGACACTACTGTGGATGCCAAGAAGTGCTTACTTATAGGAGCCTGGTATATAGCTGTCTCCTGAGAGGCTCTGCCAGAGCCTGACCAATACAGATGCAGATACACACAGCCAAACATCTGACTGAGCACAGGGTCTCCAATGGAGAAGTTAGGGCAAAGACTGAGGGACACCACAAAGCCTTTAGGGACTAAACCACCAACCAAAGACTATACATAGGGGGACCCATAGCTCCAGCTGGATATGTAGCAGAGTATTACCTCATATAGGATCATTGGGAGGGGAGCCCCTTGGTACCGTAGATGCTCAATGACCCAAGGTAAACGAACACCAGGGTTGGGAGGCAGGAGAGGGTGGGTGGGGGAACACCCTCATAGAGGAAGGGGGAGGGGATAGGGGCTTTGTGGAGGAGAAACTTGGAAGGGCGATAACATTTGAAATGTAAATAAATGAAATAAGCAATAAAAATGAAAACAAATAATTTTTAAAAATCATAAAAAAAGAAAATGAAGAAAATTAACCAGTAAAAGCCTAAAGAATAAAACTTCACACATTGTTTACTAATTGCAGAAACTGTTTAGAGACAAGAGAGAAAATAAAGTAATTTCTGCTTCATTTTGTATCAAGAATTTTAACATGCATGAAAACACTGATTTCAGTAAAGATTCCAAGAAATTAAAAAAAAAATCAAGCTGGGCAGTGGTGATACACACCTTTACTCCTAGCACTTGGGAGTCAGAGGCAGGCAGATTTCTGAGTTCCAGGTCAGCCTGGTCTACAGAGTGAGTTCCAGGACAGCTAGGGCTACACAGAGAAACCCTGTCTCAGAAAAAAAAAAATCAGATAATATAAGTTAAAATTCCCACCATTTCAATCAGGATTAAAAACAGCATATACTTAACATATTCTGAATGTCAAAAAGCAGACAAACCAAGAAAAACTTGAAGGGAACATAAAGGTAATAATACTCTGGGTTCATAAATTGGCGTCTGGGAAAATAAAATGTTTATATCACGAACAAATTCCAATTACATATTGTTAAAGCAATTAAAGTTAAATATATAGAAAATTAAGATAAAAGACTTTAAAACCATCAAATTTGGACTTATATGAAAGTCTAAGACATATTGCAAGTTATAGAAATTAAAATGAAATATTAAAAATAAGAACACTTCAAAATATTATTAGATATTAGGAAATTCACAGTGGATAGGGTATTTTCTTCCATTATTTGTGAAGAATATTATGATGATAATATTTTGTAGAGAAAATGCCTATTATATGTATGATTTATATTCTTAAAGTAATAATTAAGCCTTTAGAAATGTGCACAAATGACTTTATTCAAGAAGCAAGAATACATATAGAGGTCATTCTTTGAAATAGTAGCTCTAATAATAGGAAAGAAGAAACATACTAAATTCTAAACATTAGGAAAATGAGAAAGTTAAGATCTATTTATAAGATGGAATCTTACATTATTATTTATAATGTATCCAGAGATTTTTGTATGGCACTGAAATTAATCATAATCAAATAAAATAGATTTATATTTGTATGTCTTATGCTAATCTCTATATATTTTTAAAAGAGAGTCTACAATTTCTACAAACATACATACTGTAAAGAAAATGCAAAGAATTTGAAGAATAAAGGTAAAATGAACAAAATGGTTATGTTCAGATATTTTAACACAATAATGGTGATTTTCTGTATGAATCATAGCCTTTAATACTTATAAAATTACTTATTTGTTTCAAAATGTTTGAAACTTGAGTGATTATCTTACAATTATTTTTAATTGCTCATTTAAATCATATTGTAGGAATTTAAATGTTTAGGTTTATAAATAATGGGCTATACTACTGTACTATTCATCCTGTTATGAAAGTCTGTGTCTAATATGTAATAAGCTTCCAAAATGTGAATATTAATATGAACTAATACCATTTTTCTTTTATCTACAAGTTTATCAGAAAAAAATATCTGCTTTCTTATATTTTTGGTTGTGAGCCTAGCCTTTAACGGCTGAGCCATCTCTCCAGCCCTGCTTTCTTATTTGAAGTAATATAGCATATCACAGGATGAACTGGTTCCCTGATGGCTATAATGTATTCTAAAATAAGGTATAATGAAGTATTAAATATCAAATAAATTGTAACTGAAGTCAACAATTTAATAAAAAGGAACTCAAATATAATCTCATCAATTGAATAAACATACTTTTCATACGTTTGAAAATTTTTATGTCTAGGCTATTATGAAATTGGTCGTTAAGATATGGCCAATGGATTGAACTTGAGACTATCATCCTGAGTTAGGTAACCCAGTCCCAAAAGGACATTCATGGTATGTACTCACTATAAGTGCAAATTAGTCATAAAATAGAGGATGCCCATGCTATATTCCACAGACTCAAAGATGCTAAACAAGAAGAAAGTCACAAGTAAGGATACTTGAATCTCACTAAGAAGGGGGAATAAAATAGTCATAAGAGGCAGATGGAGGGAAGGAACTGAGAGTGAGAACGGATGGAAGAGTGAAATGGTTGTGTTCAGAAACATGTGTCAGAGGGACAGGAAAGATGGCCAGATGACTATGAGAATGAATGGAAATTTGCAACTGATAGCAGTGGGGAGGTGGGGGTTGCATCTCCAGGATGAGACAGAGATCTGGGATAAGGGAGGCACCCAAGAATGAATGGGGGTGACCCTACCTTTGACCCACAGCATTTGGGACATGAAACCTGAAGAGACCTCCTCCAATCAGGAACTCCAGTAGAGCAATAGGGACACCAACCCACCTCCAAAATTTGACCTAAAATTTATCCAGTCTATAGGAAATGCAGGGATGGGTGATGGAGCAGAGACTAAGGGAATAACCAGCCATTAACCAGCCAAACTTGAGACTCATCCTATGGATAAACACCAATCCTTGACACTCTTAATGATATTACTCTATTATGAATGCAGACAGGAGTCTAGTTTGGCTGTCCTCTGCGAGGTTCCATTCAGCAGCTGACTGAGAAAGATGCAGACGTCCAGAGCTAAAAAGTGGATGGAGTTTGGCAACTCTTATGGAAGAATATGGGGAAGAACTGTAGGCCCCAAAGGGGATAGGAACTCCACAGGAAGATCAACAGAGTCAACTAACCTGGATTCTTGGGGCTCTCAGATTCTGAGCCACCAACCAAAGAACATGCATGGGCTGGATCTAGGCCTCCTCACACATGTAGCAATGAGCAGCTTGGTCTCAATGTGTGTCCTGAGTACCTGGAGCTGTGGTTACCACAAAACTTTTACCTGTAGGTGAGAGATGTTCTTCTATCTCTGCTGCCTTTTCTGGCCTCAGTTGGGGAGGATGTGCCTAGCCCTGCAGAGCCATGATGTACCAGGATTGGGGAATACATAATGGGTCTCTATCTGCTCAGAGAAGAAGGGGAGGGGAAGGGGGTTGGATTGTGGGAGTGGGTGACCAGATATGGGGCTCTGAGAGTGATATAAAGTGGATTTTTTTTAAAAAATTGACTATTTTATTTCTGCTGTGTTACTAAATAGCAAGGAGAATCTCAGACCAGGAAAGGACACAGACATTCAGAAAGGAGACACTATGTTGCTGATTTAGAAACAATTTAGTAAGTGGCTTAGAAAAATAAAAAAAAATTGATTTTGTTTTCAAAATGTCAAAGTGAGAAAAAGCAACAGTTCTGACCTTTTTAATTACATGAGAATGTCAATTTGACATATAGTTAGAGTTTCTTTTTCTCTAATTAAGAAAAAAATATTTTCCGGAAATTGGACATAGTACTACCAGAGGACCCAGCTATACCACTCCTGGGCATATACCCAAAAGA
>NC_045030.1:49756167-49761567 GCF_008632895.1 Mastomys coucha | reverse complement strand
GGAGGGGAAACTAGGAATGGAGAAATTTACATGTAAATAAAGAAAATATCTAATAAAAAAAGAAAAAAGTTTTCTCAGATGTCAATTGAGAAATATGTGTATGTGTAGTTATTCCATTTTCAAAAGTAACCATGCATTTGTATATTAAAAAATCTTAACTAAAACATCACTAAAAAAATGTTAATATCTGTTGTCCTAAAAATTCCGAGGCTAAGAAAGAGAGATCATGAGGTCAAAGATTCCTGGATCTATATTAAAGTTTAAGTATAGGTGGACTATGAAGAAAATCACCCCTTAAACAAACAAACAAAAGTTCTTGGGATATAATTCATGGCTGGAATCCTGGTCTCTATGGCATGAGCAAGGTTATGAGTTGAATTATTCTTCCACACGACCCCAAAATGACCATAAAAATATAATAGTAAGTTGCAAAAATTTCTTCCTCTTAAGTATGTAGATACTTTCAAATAATAATACAGACATACAAATTTTTTTGTGAAAAATGCAGAATCCAATTAAATAGATCCTGACTCTCAGAGATATGTGTAATCAGCAACAAAAAATGAATGAATGAGAATTGTGTTACAGTTACTCAGCACAATTGCTTTTGCCATATCAGTATGATATATGCAAAATATGTACCCAGAGAGTTCTCTGGGATGCAAAAGAGAACATAGGAGTATTTTTCTAATATTTTGCCATAAGCAACAGATTTCTTTCATGCTTGAATCAAGGTGCTAATATCACAAGAAATTTTAACAATAGACAGCCAGGTTTGAGGTCACTGAGAACAAATATTGGTTTATACTCACTTCCCTTCATCTGTGACTTGGTATGTAACAAGTGGAAGGATATCTTTTGCTTAGCTTCATTCCAAGTTGAAAGACAATGAAAACTGTCTTTCAAGACTGAAAAGAGAAGAGGTGCTTGAAGAATGGGTGCCTATTTGAGCTGTTTCAGGGCACTGACAAAGCCTGGTATTCTCTAGATGTCTAGGAATTACCAGGAAAATAAAAAGCTGCCCAATTGCTGCAGCTCCTTTAGGAATCATGTTAGGGTAGACAGACCAGTTTCAGAATGTTGTTCTGTTCTTGTTTGTTTGTTTGTTTGTTTGTTTTTCTTTGTTGTTGTTTGTGATTTTTGCTTGTTTGCTTGTTTGTTTATTTATGACCCCCTTCATTGCCCAGCTCCCTGGAATAAAGTAAAGTTATAATGCATGAAAAATACCTTATATTTTGGAATGAACCCTTGTGGAGCCATTTTCTGTCTTATTGAACAACTATAAATAGACTGCACTAAGCATAATTTCAAAATTTAGAAGGGCTCTATATTTTTGTGTTTGCTATCTCTTTTGTACAATGTTTATGTTAATTACCTATGATTTTTTTAAAAAAATATGATTCTGTTTTAGCAGATCTGGAGAGGCTGTGAAGTCGTCTATCTCTTGCGAACTGCCAGGCAGTGTCAGATCCCCTGGCTCATTAACTTGCCCTTTGATGGGCAAGAGGTGACGACAATCTTCAGTGTCTAAAGACACTAACCTATGAGTTCAGTTTAGAATCAAAGGTTAAGTACAAGAATTGATTACCATCTCTGTGTAGATAAATATGCCTTTACACCTCATGCCTGATGAGTAACTTTTTTGAGTTGAGAAAATAAGTAAGCATTAAAAAAGAAATAATGGCTGAAATTTTCCTAAACATGATGAGAGATGAATAACCATAAGCAAAATACACGAGTAGTCTCAGCAATGTGAATGCAGAGGTCCAAATGAAGATAGTACAAATTAAAAAAGAGAAGAATCATTTGGTGACCAACTAGTGACAGCATAAATGTGTTATTTTAAGACTATGCTCATATGTGGTATAATTGGATGCCTGTATTGATTGCTCAAAACTGTAAAAGTTAAGTTTTCTATACACTACGCTTCCAATACATTCCTCCTCACTATAAATTAACAAATCAAATATAGTAAACAATTAACAACAGTTTGTAGAAGAGAATATAATAACATACCACAGTGAAAAGGTTACTATTGACTTTTCTTCTATATGCTTCAATTTATCTTACTGCACTGTTATCATATTCCCTTTTCCTCAGATAGAAGATAGCATACCATCTATATGATGGATTTAGAATAGCTTATTAAAAGCAAAGAACCCTGGTTTGCTTCTTTGAAAATTATAATTAAACAGCTGCAGAGCTAACACTCATTATTTTGAATGACTTGTACAAAATGGTTGACTTTAGTTGTTACAATAAAAATATATGAAAAAACATGGAGTCACAGAATTTTAGAAGATTTAACAAGGTTGTTCTAATGATAAGCAGATGGTAGAATAACAGAAATGTGGTATCAAATGAAAGAAAGAATACAGTAAGCATATCCAGTTCAGAAATCAGTATAGGAGGGCAGAATGAATTCACCCAATCTTGTATCTGCACAATGGGGTAGGATTGATATTCTTTCAATTTCCCAATGCTTTATGAAGCACTGAATCTTGAGATGGTCTTTTCTAGGCTTGTTTCTTTGGAAATAAAGTTACCCTCATTTTCATTTTAATAGAAACTAACAGCATACATTACTGTCCCTCCTTTAACACTAGGGACATGTTGGTTAGCTAAGAAATTCAGAGGGCTAAGCAGGCCCACATAATAAGGGGAGGGAACTTGATTTCAGAATAACATTGTCATCAATATGTGTTAGGAGTTACACATATAGCGTATATTTTTCTTGCACAAGCATGTTGATTCCATAAAAAGCAATATAAATCTATACATATTGCAGCAGCACCCAGTTCAAGTTTACATGTGAGAAAAGTGTCAGAGAAGGTACGTAATAAGATATGCTGATATGTTCTAAGCGTGAAAATATAGAAAGTAGAAAGACATATTAATGTCTGCACTTTGTTCATTTATATAATTTACTAAGCAATGTAAAATAAAATTAAAATGGTATAAAAAGTAAAGGAGAATTAGACATTTTAATGTGACTTTAAGCTACTATTGGATTTCTAACAGTGTCACATTTAAAAATTCTTTAAGTCTAGAATTTTACATTTAATATTTTTTGACTATGGTTAATTTAATGTAAGTAGCTCCTGTTGCCAAAATTAAAGCTCTACATGAAGGTGTATACAGTATTTATCTATGGAATACATGGAGTCAAAAAACGATAAACAATCATGATTCTTGAGAAAGAATAATTTTGTTTTAATATTTCTATGTTTTCAAAATTATCCCCTGAAATGAAGTAAAAAAAAAAAGCATCTCTGTGATGTTTATAATTTGTTATCCACTTGGTTGGTTTGAGAAGTTGTTAGATCAATGAAGCACAACTCTGTCTACATCTATAAAGGTATGCCCAGGCAGAAATGAATAAGAGCTGAAGAACTGACCTGAATGAGGAGGGCATGATCACAGAAGTAGGATCTAGGAAGAAAGAAAACACAAAATGAAGAAAAAATAAAAGACTAGAGTAAGCATTTTCATCTCATTCTGCACTTTTTAGCTCCCATGGTTTAAACTTCTCTGCCCTGTCATTCTCCCCACCAAGATGGACAGATAGACCTCTGGAATTATTAACAGGATTCTATCATTTATCCATTTAAATGTTTTGTCAATTGTTTAGTCACAGATGCATATTACTAAGTAACAAAATCTTAAAAGATTAGGAAATGTGCAATTATTTACCTTTGTTACAGGAAATTGTTAGTAGGATTCATTCTGTTATGATGGATTAATGGTAGATGAGAAGATAATGCATTTGAATATATAAAACTTGTTGGTAAAAGTAAATACGTGGACAAATTCAAAATAACATGATGGTTACAGAGTGATATACTAAACATTTTTAAAATCATAGAATAGACTCTAAAAGATAAAAGAATAGTTAAACTATATCTATAAATGCAAATTTTATTCATGAGGTATAATTGTCATTTCGGAGGTTTAATGCTGAATAAGATCACAATTTCTAGCTCATTATGAACTCTGACTGGCTGGCTCAACTGAGCTGTTCTTGGTCAATCTAATCTTCAAACTGACTATTTTAAACTGGATTCTCTTGACTTGTCACTTAATTGCTCTACTTGGCTACAATATCTGACAATTTATTCTAATCTTCTGGCTCTCTCTCACTCTCTAGCTCATTCTCTCTTCACCTATAACCTGTGTCTATAAATCTGTCCTGTTAAAACTGCCTTCTCTCGCCACCCTGCCCTTTACATCTGCAAAGCTATTGTAAATCATCTCTCTTTCCTGTCTGTTCTCATGAGAGTTGGGCTTATACTCATTATGACAAATCTTCTGATTTTTCACTGTCTGCCCCATAATCAGACATCACTCTTTGGAATTAAAGGTGTGTCTTAAGGACATCTCTATTCCAGCTATATCACATAGATTTAGAAGGTCTTTGGTTATGATCCTTTGCCAGAGCAGTTATGGATTAAAATTCCTCTACATATATATTGTATATCACTTCAAGAGTAGAGATAAAGTAAAATTAAATAACTGTTTCTGTGCTTGAAGTATGTATCAGCTTAAAATAGATTGCTATAACTATAAAATATTTTATGTAACCCCTTTGCAACTACAAAACAAAATTATCCATAGGACATACAGAAAAAAATTGTAAAAAGATTCTAGAAAAAGCAAATCATTGGTATTTCCTCTGTTATAAGATAGTAGTAGTCTATTAAGAAGAATTTTGTAATATTGAAATGAAGAAATGATCTCTCTTAACAGCAAAGAGGCACTAAGTAGGAAATCATATACTACCAGGGTTTCCTGTATCTGATGTGCCAGTTGCAAATTTTTTTATTAATTTGTTTAAACAATTATAAAGTTTAGAAAATCATTGCTTGGATTAATCATTTTAATATAAATGATAGTATATGAAAAAATATGAAGAAATCCATAGAATAAGGTAGATATGCGAGGGGACAAAGCTTTGTACACTCTCGGGATGTGACACCCTTCATGAACCGACATGTATTAAACAATCAATATGCTATAACAATGGATTTTGGAGTTTTAAAAGAGAAACGTGTCTAATATTAAAAGTTAAGTATAAAAACCTAACAAATAGTTTTTGTTCAGTAGTGTCAAGATGGGAGAATTTTAAACTTCCTATTTTGTGCTTTAATGAGCAGGTTTATGTCAAATTAAATCAAACATAACTGTAAAGAAATAAAATAAAAGCTCCAAAGGAAAACATCCAGAGGGTATCTATACAAGAGAGCAAAACCAACAAACAAAAAAGAGCTTATTACCTATCTATCAGTAAAAGATATACAAGGATAAGTATATATCAAATAAATAACTATAGATTTATATATACAAATATTTTATTAGCTTCAAGTATTACATGATTGTCATCCAACTCTAAACTATATGTCT
>NC_045030.1:49754803-49756157 GCF_008632895.1 Mastomys coucha | reverse complement strand
CAAGACAGAGCCCCAATTAGATAGCTCTTGTGAAACGAAGCTTTCAGTACCAGGATTGGGTTACATAAAATTCATGTGCCAAAAAGTGTCCTATGAGAACCTCCAAACAATGCAGGCTTTGTCAAGTCAACAGGTTGTTCTTCCCAAACTGATAACAAGGCCCTAATTTTGAAGCCAACACGTATAAAACCAAGTAGATCTGGTGCCCACATACAACATTCTTTGCTTTGAGCTAGCATGTTTGGTACATGAATGTACTATGTTCACTATCAAAGGAAAAATTAAAATAACCTACCCACAAACTCTTTTATCAACATTGTATTTCTTCTGCAGGATATGACATTGCAATAGTGGTAATAAGCCCATAGAAGTAATGAACCAATATCTTATTTGATCAGATTAAAGCCTACTCTTTAAACTGTGTACCCAAGTCTGCTTGGCTAAGACAGTGTAGTCCAAAAACTAGGGTAAAACCACATACTACTTTTCTTTAAATAAAAAAAAAGTGGCAAAAATTACTCCTAATGGAATTTAACTATACTTGTAGATCAGTGTACCTTGTTCAGCCATCATCAAAGAACCTTCCTTCTCAGCAGATAAGAACAAATAAAAAAGACTCTCAGCCAGAAAATATGCAGAGAATGAAAAGATTTGAAACACTTAGCCCTAAATAGGACCTTTCCACCAAAATCATTTCCTGAGGGCTCAGAATCAAGGTGTTCAGGTGTGAGCGCAATCTTGTATAACCACTAAAGAAATCAGTAGGATAGATACTAAAAAATATGGGAATTGATATACCTGAAGATTCAGCTATATCACCCTTGGGCTTATACACAAAGACCAAGATTGTTGTTCTTTGCATATATATCATGGCTGCCAGCTTACTGTTTTATTATACTGTGAATTTCAGTCATATCTACTCCTAATTACCTCCAATAACTCCTGCCATATCACTTCAAAAAACTTTCTTTCCACTTTCATAATTTTATTTTCTTAATAAACCACTAAATATAGTTAGTGTTGCTCCCACATTGGTGAATGTGAGGCCATCTTTCAAAGCACAAGAAAGTTTCCCATGTCTGTGCCATCAAAAAAGAATGATTCTTCTTCTACAATAACTATTCAATCCTAGTAGTTCCTAAGTAATGAATGGAGTCAGGAGGTCATCTCCCACAACTATGCCAGAATTTTGGGTGTCTTGCTATTTTGCAGGTCTTGTGTAAGTTACCTCTCTCTTGTCTCTTCCCTCCCTTCATAAACCCCCATATAACTCTTCTACAATTCCCAGACCTCTTTTCTCACTAATGGTTATTGCATGCACATAGGTATATGCATATACCTATATTCTTAAATG
>NC_045030.1:49750713-49754096 GCF_008632895.1 Mastomys coucha | reverse complement strand
TCTACCTTTTGGTCTTCCTTCTTCTTGAGTTCCTTGTGGAATGTGGGTTGTTCTTCCTGTATTCCACAAGGAACTCAAGAAGAAGGAAGACCAAAAGGTAGACAGGAAGAACAGCCCATATAATCTTATGTATTATTTAAGTTTTCAGGTTTGACCATTTGTCATTGGGCAAGCAATCGATATTTCCTCCTTGGGAACTCACTAGATCTTCCTCTAACAGTTTTGTTCCATTGCTAATAGTTATATTCAAGCTTCCAGAGTTGTGAGTTTTTTCTCTTCTAGTTTTAGAATTCCACTGGCATCATCCTTGTTCAGGTCATATTTGGGTGGTTATACTGGTGAGAAGTTTATGTGCAAAGATTCTAACATCACTAGGAGGCAATATTATAGCAAACTCTGTGATCCTCTGGTACATACAAGGTTTCTAGCCCTCTTCCACAACACTCTCATAGACATAGGTATGGAAGTATTTTACAGATACACCCATTAGGTCTTGGCTCTACAAGACTGCATTTTGATTTAGTGTAGCTTTTTATTATGTTCTCTGTCTGTTCCAAAAAGATGTTTCATTAATTAGTGGTGAAGACTTTGCTTATCTGTGAGTATACATACAAATGTTTATAAATTGCTGTTAGGAAACTGTCAGCCATTAAATAAGTGATTGTAGATGCTCCTCCAGTAACCATGAATTTACTAGTACTGGGTAGTATGCTAAGTTTTTAGTAATAGGGATTACATCCCTCTTGTTTGGGGATTGTCTGAAAGGTCTTAAGGCCAAGTAGAGAGCTATTATTGCTAAGAAAGTCATACAACTAATGGACCCTCAGGGTTATCAGGCCGTGCTGTCATTAATGTGATAAAGAGGTACCTTAGATGGGTATGCCTATTGGATGACTACTTCCTTTGGAAGTTTCCATAGCTCCTTCTGGTATCATGAAAACTAGTTCTAAGGGAAGGGACATTCAGGTCAATCCATATTGATGGACTGTGAGCCTTGTTTCTGGAGTATATGGTATTATCAGCAATAGGGACTTATCATCTACTTCTGGAGTTTAACCAAGGATAATACCAATAAGATGTATATTTTCAGAATTTTTTAATAGCCTTGATCAGTAACTCAAAAGCAGAATTCTTATGCCTGATATTGTGGGTTTTGTTAGGTACTATTTGGTTCTTACCAGGAGCACCATCAAACAAATTAGAAAATTTAATTTATACATATATATATATATACATATATATATATATATCCCTTTGTGTTTTTTTCAGACTTCTTATTTGCTACTTTTTCTATTTCCTTGCTTCTGTATTTGTGATTTACTTCCCCTTTTTGGGGGGGGCAAGGTTTCTCTGCATAGAATGAACTGGTTGTCCTGGAACTCACTCTGTAGACCAGGCTTGCCTCGAACTCAGAAATCCGCCTACCTCTGCCTCCCAAGTGCTGGGATTAAAGGCATGCACTACCACCACACCTAAAGAGTGTCTCCTTTAACTACTTTCCTTATGAGATTTTTTAGGTTTTAATAATATTCTTCTAGGGACTACAATTATATCCTATATCATATCCTCCTATTATTCTTTACCTTCCTCTGACTTCTTTTGTAATTTACCTCCATACTTTTCTCTAAGAGGCTTACTTTTCCCATATCATCTATCAGATCAATTATGCCTTGAGAGAATATATTTTAATAAACAAAAATGGTACTAACACTAATTTTTCTAGTTGGTAGTCTAAACAAAAATCTAAAATGTATAAAACAAAAACCATATTATAATGTTCTATGCATTTTTAATTTTCTTATTCTCCTTAAGTGTTCATTTTGTTTCAAATATCACCATTAGAACATTGACTATGTTTTAACTTAAAGTCTACTAGTCCTAGGTATATGAATGCTTAAATAACTGTTCTGCAAGCAGGAGGATGTGGGGTTTGAATTCTTAGCTATTCCATAACAACCTTGTTGTATCATGCCTGTGTGGGAACACACTTTGGGAATTCCAGCACTAGGAGGGAAGGATGGATACAAATAGATATTGGGACCCAGTCTAGTTGAAAAATGCAAGCAATAATTCAATGTTAGTGTTAGCCTGAAAAAGTAGTATAAAATGGAGAGTGATGGGAAAAATGTCTCAAATCAATTTTTAGCCTTCACACATGAATGATAAACTGAGCACACGTACATGCACATACATACATACCTCATCACAAAGGGCACTAGTACAATAAATTTTTAGGTTTTGAGTCTTATAATTCTTTGATAAATATTAAATTTTTAGCTTCTATTTTTTTCCCACTATGTTCTATGAGCCTTGGTTGTGTTGATGGAAGTGGTTATAGGGGCTTAAAATAAGATGTCAAATCCAGAACTGAATATTCAGTTTGCAATATCAGTACTGTGAGCAGTTATATATCTTTTTGTTGACTTCTACCCACTTCTAAATGAAGCTACTTTGACCAAGTTTGGTAATGTTCCAGATCTTTCAGTTTAAATGTATGCATTTAGTAGGGAGTTTGACAGCACAATGATTTAACAAATTAACAATGTCAGATTATGTATCTTATGTCCTATGAAATCCCAGAACATTTTTTATTGCAACATAAGATCTCTTTGAATAGTTAGTCTCTACAACTCCTTCCATGGGTATTTTGTTCCCCCTTTTAAGAAGGAACAAAGTATCCACACTTTAGTCTTCCTTTTTCTTGAGTTTCTTGTGGTTTGTGGATTGTACTTTGTGTATTCCAAACTTCTGGGCTAGTATCCACTTATCAGAGAATGCATACCATGTGTGTTCTTTTGTGATTGGGTTACCTCGCTCAGGATGATATTCTTCAGATCCATCCATTTCCCCAAGAATTTCATAAATTCATTGTTTTTAATAGCTGAGTAGTATTCCATTGTGCAGATGTACCACATTTTCTGTATCCATTTCTCTGTGGAGGGACATCTGGGTTGTTTCCAGTTTCTGGCTATTATAAATAAGGCTACTATGAACAAAATACCCATGGGAGGAGTGGTAGAGACTATGGAGCAGAGACTGAAGGAAGGACAATCTAAAGATTGACGCACTTGGGAATCCTTCCCATATTCAATCATCAAATCCAAACACTATTGTGGATACCAACAAGTGCTGGATGACAGGAGCCTGATATAGCTGTCTCCTGAGAGGCTCTGACAGTACCCTACTATTACAGAACTAGAGGCTCACAGCCATCCATTGGACTGTATTACAGGGTCCCCAATGAAAGAAGTAGAGAAAGGACCCAAGGAGCTGAAGGGGTTTGCAGTCCCTTAGGACAAACAACAATACGAACTTTCTAGTACCCTCAGAGCTCCCAGGGACTAAACCACCAACCAAAGAGTACACATGGTGGGACTCATGGC
>NC_045030.1:49741921-49750373 GCF_008632895.1 Mastomys coucha | reverse complement strand
TTTGGAGGGGAACCTGGGAAAGGAGATATTGTTTGACATGTAAATAAAGAAAACATCTAATAAAAAAATTCCAAAAGAAAAACCTCCTGGAATATAGTAACTATATTTTCTATGTATGTATTATCTAAGTCATCTATGTGGCTTTTATTCCATGACTATTGTAAATAAATGACCAGTGAACATAGATGAACAACTATCTCTATATTATAGTATAGATCTGTTTGATACATGCACAGGAGGGGTACAGTGAACTCACACAGAATATTTGTTTTCCAGTTATGAAAGAATATCTACCCAAATTTCCATAGTAGCCATACCTGTTTATAGCTCTATCAATAGCAAATACAGTTTTCCATTTCTGTACAACCTCAATAGCATTTAGTGTAATTTGTTTCCTCAGAGTTTAGAAGTATGGCTCTGAAAATATTACAGTGCAGAAAATCTACCGCACAAACCAGATATTCAAGTGCCTTAGGAATTAAGTCTCTATCAGATGATATAATGATGTGAATTGCTAAAATGATTTACTGAAAATGAAGATTGGTGCTGATTAATCATATCAGATTATGTATGACAAATTTTGTCAACATTTTGTACTTCATCTATAAAACTTACAAATATTAATGAGAGTTATCTACATCTTCATTTATTCATATTAATTTAAAACTGTAATCATCTTTTTATCTCGAACATACCTTTGAACTATAAACTCACATTAATATTTGTGCAGGATTGGTTTTCCAGCACCCCTCTGTATGTAATGAATAAACAAATTAGAAACCTCGTATTTGGGGTATTCAAAATTTTGCAGTTGGCATGTGTCAGAGAAAAAGCAGGAAACTAGTTCTCCTGTTTTCCAGTTGAAAGCTCTTTTCATTATCCTCTCATTTCCTCTCTTTCACCCATCACAAGCTCCTTAGTGGTGCACTTTCATCCCCTGGGCCACTTTCTAATCTCTGGAAATGACTAGTGACGGGTTAATTAAACTAATTCCTACTGATGGATATCTTATTATTCATCAGTTTACAGTGTTAGTTGTTAGGCCCTTGAGATATAAACTAAAATAGAACCTCAGACTTGACTTCCCTAGAGATATTAAAAATCTAGTGGGAGAAACATAATTACAGTAATGTGATAAACGCTAAACCTAAAAGTGTTGAGTGTGGGATAGAGAACAAAGGAGAAAGTTACCTGCATCTGTGTTAGAAGATAGGGTTAACACAAAGAACATTCAATGTTTATGTTGATTTTAGATTGTCTATAAAAATTAAGTTTCCAGAGTATTGCATTTATAGAAGTTCAGACAGAATATTTCCAAACCTACTAGTCTCTGGGTAAAGACAGCAAAAATGTATTGTGATCTACAGCATCAAGTTCTGTTTTCCCAAAAAGAATTATTCTGTCTTTCCTTATCCTCATCTTTGAAATGGATAATTGTTTTTTTTTTTTTTTCGCAAATCTCATCCTTAACTCAGACTGATCTGGTTGCCCCTGTTCATGCTGCCCATACTCTGTGCCATTCCCATGAACACATATTAATAGACTATGCACCCTACATATAAATCTTTCTTTTCATTCATAGTTTGTCTCAGTGGTAAAAAGGACCATGTGGCCATGATGTTCTTGGCTAGTGCTAAAGCTTTGTGGAAAATGAACTAAAGGCCTTCTTCCTCTCAGTATACAATCTATTGTCTTAGTATATTCACTCACACACCCATTAAACACGTTTTAAACTTTTTTCTATGCCCAGCCTTCTGTTAAAATCTGTTCCTACATGAACAAAGAAATTTCCCTTTCATTATAATGCTCAAAACATAGTACAAGAAACCATAAAATATGAGATTAGGCATCCCTAAATATCACCCTTTACCTTTTCCTGTTTATACATGTGGATAAAAATTTTCCTTCTTTTGGAATTTACTTTGCTATTTCCATACATGGGTTGTATTTATGCATCATTTCCAGACATCCCTCTCCCCTTGCCTACAGCTCTATTTGTTTTCATGTGTTCTGTCATTTGCTCTCAACCTAAGAGCTTTTTTAATTGTTATTATACATGTATACTTAAGAAAAAAATATATATAGTCCTTCTGAGTCATATGTATGTATGTATATAGTATATGGCTGGCCAGTTTGTTGCAGTTAGTTGATCTACCATAGAGCTTGTTTCTGGAGAATACTGATTTTCTTCTCTCAGCAGTCATTATTAATTTGCCTATTACTCTTAAATTAAGGTCAGATCTTTTTGATATTTCCTGAGCCTACCTTGTTATCTCAACTGCTGTTGTCATTGAGAAGTTTCCAAATTTTATAGATTTCATGGCTGTAGGGTTTTTTTTGACACATATAGAAAAGACTATCTTACAGAAGACCTCTTGGTCCTCTGACTTATATAATTTATTCTATTCCCTTATCCTAAGATGTTTACTGTAACTGAGGTCTATGCATTAATGTGTGGCTTTATCAACTGGTGCAGGGAATTCTCCAGTTATTTCTCTACATTTTGCCTAGCTGTACATTTCTGTAATTGTTTCTGCTTCAAAAATGCTTTTCTGAAGAAGAATAAGATATCCAATTTTCTGTGGGCATAAGGATAAAAATTAACAATGCTATTATAAATTGCACTAGCTTAAAAAAGTGACAGTAGCAGGGTCTCCTCTATGGTTCATGACCTTTCCAAGTATAAGTGGATAAATACCTTTATAATGCCAGACACAAATACCCTCTTATCAAGTTCAGTTAGGCAGTTTGTTTGTTACATGGAGATATAAGAAGCCATATTGCTTATCAGATGATACCTTCCTATATTGGACATTTGTGTTTTGTACACTTTATATCTTGTTAGAACTCTTGATGGCTTTCCTACCTTGGCAACTGTTATATCACTTTCAGATAAAATGAGAACTATTCTTCAAGGAGAAATCTTCAATGATTACTTCATATTGCTTTCTCCAAGTTCACTGTCTACCATGCATTTTTCTCTTTCACACTTGGGCCTTAATTTCAAGTTCTAGGGGGAATCAAAGAGAAATTTAAAAACCCATATTATTTGGGAGTCCTTTCAAGCATACTAACCAACAACTCAAGGAGAGATTTCCCATACATAGCCTTTGAGGTTTTGTTAGATACTTAGTGGCTGTTGCAAGGGATATTATCAATCCTGTGACATTACTTTATTCAAATTATTATACAAATATGTGTATATTAATATTATATATATACTGAATTTTTAAACTAATCATAAAATAATGCTTTTACAGGAGCTTACCAAACAGGCATAATGTTATTTTTCTCTTCTCCCTCCATTTTCCTCTATTTTATTCTCATATTTTCCTCCCAGTCAAAAATTTTTCTTCCCTATTTCCCCTCCATAATGCCTATGTCCTAATAATCCCTTCTCCACAGTTCCATATACATCTTCCTCAGTCATGGTCCTTTTTTATTTAGCTAGATTTTGTGGAAATTTTAGGTCATACAGGCTCATCTTAGAGCCTGGAGCTAGATTCCACAAATTAGTGAAACACTCATTGCTTCTCTTTCCTGGTTACCACAATCTCTAATATATTCTAGTTTTTAACATTTATTTTAAATTATTTCTCATTTTATTTTTCTTATACCTGAATATAATTACATTGTGTGCATGTACTACGTTTTCATTATTCACTCATCATTCAAAGGACATTTAGGTTGTGTATATTTCTTAGATGTTACAAATAAACTGGAGATGAACATGACTAAGAACTAGTAGGTGATCAACCTGAAATGAGTCTGCCTTGGATTATAATACACAACAGATTTGTTCCCATAAGCAATGCCCATCAGAAGTCCATTTTTGGAAAGATTCCTGTTATTAATATGCTTTTCCTGTTATTATTAAACATATATAGCAATCACTAGATATTAGCCCACCATGCTGCCTCAGTAGATCTACAAAGATGTACTGTCTTGTAGTGATGCTATATATACAAATAGATGACTTCTTAATTCTTAATTATGATCCTATAAGAATTCCTAAGTGTATAGTAATTGTTAAACCTTTTATTAACACTGCTATTAAATCTTTTCTGATAGGGAAATCTGCAATGAGAACTCTACCAGTCTTTAGTGTCAAAAAACTTGCTTCTAATAGTAAGCAGGCATTCTTGGAATATTCAGAGCATATTCCAAGAGGTTGTAAAACCATTAAACAAAAGTCTTAAAAGGGGGACAAATTATTATAGGTAGTCCTCTGCTGTATATGAATCTAGGGCCTCATATCAGCTAGTGTATGCTACCTGGTGGGTGGCTTAGTGTCTGAGAGATCTCAAGGATCCAGTTTAATTGAGAATGCTGGTCTTTCTATGGGGTTGTGCTCCTCCTCAGTTTCATCTAGCCTTTCCCTAATTCAACCACAGGGGTCACTGACTTCAGTCCAATGGCTGGGTGTAAGTAAGTATCTGCTTTTGTCTCAGACAGCAGCTTGTTGGGCCTCTCAGAGGACACACATGCTAGTCTCCTGTCTGTAAGTACACCATATCATCAGTAATAGTGCCAGGCCTTGGAGCCTCCCCTTGAGCTAGGTCCAAATTTGGGACCATAACAGGACCTCCTTTCCCTCAGGATCTTCTTCATTTTTGCCTCTGCAGTTCTTTAGACAGGGGCAGTTCTGGGTCAAAGCTTTTGACTATGAGATGGCAACCCCATCCTTCCACTAGAGGTTGATTCTGCAAGTTTCCTTTCCCCACTGTAGGGCATTTCATCTAAGGTCACTCCCTTTGAGTCCCGAGAATCTCTCACCTCCCACATACTGGGTCAAATTCTATGATTGTCTAAGTTGGGTGAGAAATTAACACTATACTTTGCTAATAGTATTAAAATGGCTCTCTATGATTTATCATTGTAGCCATAGATTCATTTCTTGGTCTTCATCAGAGAAACTTCTGTTTGAAGTGTATGGTGAATAGTATTAAGAACGAATATTGGACAAGGCACAGAGGATAACAGACTGAGGTACTCAGCCCTAAATGGATCATTTATATCATGCTCTCTGTTTCAAAACTCATGCAGAATTCTGGAAAGACTGAAAGAGTCAGAGGTAGCAATCATGAAAAGCAGTAATTTCTGGGCAAGACCAAGTTGTAGTCCACGTAAATTCACAACAGTATGACTATTTGGACAAGACTCAGATAAGATTAAATCTGCCAAATTTCTTGAACAAAATCCTACCATTAAACTGAGGAGTTATTATTATTTCCTGATGGAGAGATTAGAGTCAGATTTCTTTAGGAATATAATCTTTTAGCGATTATACATTCTCTACTGAATGGTCTTATTCCAGTGCCCATACAGCCAACAGTAAATGAACTCAGTCAGAAAAGTGTTAGATAAATGTATTCTTCTGATTAATTTAAAAGTGTGTTTCAAACCTTTCGATTCTGTAATTATACTCTCACTGTTCTTGCTGTGGCTGCATGTTTTATTTTCTTTTCCTCCTCCTCCTACTCTTCCTCCTCTCCCTTCTTACCCCTTACTATTTCTCCTTCTCCTTTTTTCTTTTCTTTATTCTATTCATACTTAATCTTCTTCATACTATACTATTTGAGTAATCTGTTTTATAATAGATTCACTTTGAAATCAGTACCCTAGGGCATGTCCATCTTAAAATAAATTTCAAATGATCCAAAACTCTATGGAAATATAAATAGAACATGCCAGATACTTGGTTTTAATACAAAATAAACCACCATTACATGCCTTAATATTTATATAGAACCATGCAATCCTGCTGCACTTTTTTTCCTGGCCAATATAACACTCCTCTCCTTATACAATTTTAGTGTGTCATTTGTGAACATCTCTTGCTTATAAAGTATCTTCTTCCGGATGCTAATTATATTTTTGGATTAACTTTGCAGTTTAGCTTAATTGCTTCTGCTTTAATTTGAAGTGGTGTAGTTTGGAATCTGCTAACAATTTAGGGTTCTTTTCGAAAGCTCAAAAGAATACAGAAAGAAGTGCCTGTCTAAAAGTATGTTTTTTGATGACTTGATACTTTATTTAAACTTGGCTTCATATACCTAGGTAAAATAGGCAATTTAGACTTTTGAAAGTGTGAACGTATAATGAGTTAAGAAAGTAAAAGTTTTCCCATCATCTTCAACATTACTTCTCTCTCTCTCTCTCTCTCTCTCTCTCTCTCTCTCTCTCTCTCTCTCTCTGTCTTTCTCTCTCTCTGTCTCTCTCTCTCTGTCTCTGTCTCTCTGCCTCAAACATTATCACATAGTTACTTATTCATAGAATTGGTTATATTTGGAATAAACAGAAAGTCCTGGAAGTTATGTGTGTATTCAATACTCATGGTGATACGATATTCCAAAAACACACACATTTCGTGATTTCCACTAAATTTTGAAGAAATTGATAGCAGTTCAGATTTATTTCATACAGGATTACTTAACAAGTGGAATGAATGATTAAAAGGTAATATACATTAAACAAAGAAATGTGTCCTTACATCATCCAAAGTCAATATTTCATAAGTAATGAGTAGGAAATTGAGGAGAGGAAAAAAAGCAATGTTTTAGTATTTGGCTTTAAGGAAGATAAAAATTATGTTGTTTGAGGAATGTGTTTTCATGGAGAAAAATGAAACATTAGTCAGTATAAATGAGTCTTTACATGCAGACAAGGTATTATTTTGTATCCAACACCACAAGTCTTGAAACAATATATAAAATGAATAAAATGAGTTCTATATGTACTTAGTCACCTGGTATTTTTCTATGCAATATTTTTGTGTCCCTTTTCATGATAGCACCGTGCCATTTTTATTACTATAACTCTGTTTTATAATCTGGCCTTTGATTTAGAGGGAGGTGTTGTTTCCCTAATTGGTTCTTGATTGTGTCAATAAATATGGAAGAAGAAAATTTTTGGTCAAAAGAAAAAAGGTGAGACTTCCCAGGACCCAGGAGAAGAGGAAAGGACATGGGTAGAGAAAAGAGGCTTTGGGATGAGGAGGAAGATACAGTTTTGTAGGTCTCAGAGCACCTAGAGTTTATAGCTTCTGCAGCAAGCTGGGACAGAGGAGGTCGAGGGAGCTGTCTGATACAATTAGGGCAGGAAATTCTTCACCTAGCCATTGAGTTATCTGACTAGATTTAAAATAATAAAACTGTCTAGTGTTTTCTATCTGCCCAACTAAGGTTGGCAGGAGGAGAAAGAGAGAAGCCAGGGTGGTTGTTGGCAACTTGGCTAAGCTAGCCAGAATGTGCTGGGGGAGGGGCTGGGGGAGTGATAAGAGCTCCAGGGAAAACAGTCAGCTGGCCTTTGCCCTGTGGCAGCAGAAGGATTGTGATCTTGGAGTTAAGGAAATTGCAGCTCCAGGAAGGAGGTGGCTATTATTTTGTAAAAATTGCAT
Source organism: Mastomys coucha (assembly GCF_008632895.1). Lineage (NCBI taxonomy): Eukaryota > Metazoa > Chordata > Mammalia > Rodentia > Muridae > Mastomys > Mastomys coucha. The sequence continues at coordinate 49,742,974 of NC_045030.1, read as the reverse complement.
TCGACACTTTGGAATAATGGGATGGTGATATCTCAAGTAGTCTGTGTGCACATGTTTAATGTACTTTACTGATTTTAGTAATATTTTATCATTATTTGAGAATTACATACAATATATTCATTTAGTAAATATATTGTATTATATATTAGATGTATTAGAATTCCAGAACTATGCAGTCCTCAAAAACATGAAAATAAACCAAATACATAATTATATGTATATGATACAGGCTGTTACATGTGTAATTAAAAATGTATTTATCTGTAAATATTCATCTCCAACTCCTGTCTATAATCATAGCCAACTCTGAGGTTTCTTTTGCTGCCCAACTAATCTTAAGACTGAGACCTGCTCTAGAATGTGGTTTACCTATTATCAGGTCATATCATTAAATAAAATTGAATTTCACTCTCCGACCAGTTAGTAAATATTAGTAGCACCTCAGATGACAGTAGAAATTCATGTCTCCTCATCCATAATGGGATTTTCTTTTCTGGGCTGAAATTGTGTAGTTCACATGCTGCCATAATCATTTTGAGTTCAATGTGTATATGACTTTTAGTGTCTCAAAACTCTGCTTCTATAATGTTTTGGACTAACAATGTTTATGCACCCTCTCTTGCAAAAGAACCTGGGCTTTGGTGGAAGAATATGGTAAGGATATCCCATTTCTGACTGAGCACTTATCAATTCTGTATTCTCTGTTCGTATTCTACAGTAGGTATATTTGCACCTTCACATTTGATGGAGCTTTATTCACTATAACAAACAATTTGGATCAGCCTTGTTGTCCATTAGCATATGAATGGATGATAAAAATTATACTTGTGTTTGTATATATAGTTTCATGTAGAATAAGAATTATCATGGATTTATATATCCAATTCATTAATCATTTATATATATATATATATATATATACATATATATATATATATGATAAAAAGAAATTCATCTGTTTAAAAAAATTTATAGCCGGGTGGTAGTGGTGCACACCTTTAATCCCAGCACTTGGGAGGCAGAGGCAGGTGGATTTCTGAGTTGGAGGCCAGC
>NC_045030.1:49735545-49740950 GCF_008632895.1 Mastomys coucha | reverse complement strand
AGCCAGAACATGGAAACAACCCATATGTCCCTCAACAGAGGAGTGGATACAGAAATTGTGGTATATTTTCATGTTTTTAAGGACTGAATATTTCTGGCATTTTAATACATCTAATGTATAATTTTTTGCTAAAGGCATAACTAACTCTTCTCTACTGCCTGATTGTTACAAAGTTTGGCCTTTTCCTTGCTCCAAAGCAATTGTATTCTAATTACCAATTACAAAATGTAGATACTTTTTGCTTCACATTTTATTCCTACTACATAATTGCCCAATGAAAAAAATCTATATCTATTTATTTGTGGATATTTTTTTTACTCAATAGAATTAAATATTCCTCATTTACTATCCATGGGGCTTTTCTCCTATTTATCTCACACCTAAAGGATATACAAAAATTCATTTAAGATCTCTTAGGGGGATTGTGCATTCAAAACTAAACAAGGGACAGATTGTCATGTTACTTTAAATTTATACATATGTTTTTACCTTAGTTTCAAAAGGCATTTATTTTCAAAAACTACTGAATATTTTGAGGATTTCTAATGATTGTACTTTTGAGGTTATTATGATTTGGCTTTGTTATAGGATGAGGCAGTACAACATGGTAGATTTACAGGTGAAGAAAGAACCATTAACAGAATGATGACTAAAAAGCAGAGAAAGAGTAAAGACATTGGGCTTATAATACTAGAGTTCTCAAATATAACCTCAATAATATACTTATTCCAATTGGGGCTACCTCTTAGAAGTTTCATACCTTCCGACTATATTATTAGCTGGCAAACAAGTTGCTAATCAATGAACTCTGAGATGAATTTAAGATTGGTTTAATATATGCAGGCACACACACACACACACACCATTATTTTTTTGAAGGAAAACCAATATATGTTATAGAGTTATGAAGACAATTGAATCTTAGTCAATGAGGGAGCATTGTTTCTAATGTCTTGCTATATTTGGTTGATAGTGATATTGCTAATGGATAGATCTACAATTCCGAGGAATGATATTTTATTGCTGACATGAGAATTGATTATACTTTAACATTTGTCAGTGAATACAAATAAATAGTGTCTTCTCAAAAACATTAATCTTATAAAGAAAATATCCATCTGTTTTGTTCAGAGATATCTGATCAAAGGTAAATTTCACTTTTTCATTAAATAAAAGCAAGGCATGAACTTAGTTATATTATGAAAGTTGAAAATATTTTCTTAAGGAAAATTATAGAAGATAAAAACTTAGTCAAAATTTAAACTGATTGACTATACTTAAATGTAAAATAATCCATTGATCACATTAGTAGTGATTTGAAGATTGATAAAGATAGTCTTTCGCTTAAAAATAATTTTTGAAAACTCATTAGCAAATAATGAGTCCAGAACACTCATTTATTCATTTTTCTACTTCTAAATTCATGATTGTATGTTTATTATATGTACACACACACACAAACACACACACACACACACAATTATACATACATTTGTATATGACATGTGTATATACATTCACCTGAGTTATTCAGAATTGTTCATAGGTTCATGTGTCTAGGGCTCAGCACTTGGGACTAGACAACCTACTACAGAGATATTTGGTGAACTAAATGAAACATTTCTCTCTTAGCAGCCATTGATCACCTGTAGTTAAGTGTATTTTTTGTGACTTATATAATTACATTGATAGTTACATATTGCAATTAAAAAAATTCACACTGGAAAACAATATTAATATTAACTATAAATAATTTGTCTTGTATGCTTTATATTAGATAAGTAACAAAATGAGTCTAAATGTCCAGTATTGCTATCGTGAGATAATACTAACCAATTATACTAATAGATATGATTATATGCACAAGAAAATAACAAAATCAGGATTACCATTTGACTTGGTTATCTTCCTGTTTATTGCATATCCACGGGGTAAAGAAAGGTAAAGGTAGAAACCATGGTGAAACCAAAGATAATGGTGAACAAGTAGTATTGATTCACTTTAACAGTGTTAGCAATAAATGCCACTATGACTTTCAACATATTATAACACATTGAATTTACAAGTGTAAAATAAAATCAATAATGCTTTATCAAATTTTAGTAAAACACAAATGGGGTGATGTGTATAGAGGCACATTCTATACTGTAAATTTCTGGCTTCTTTCCTAGACTATGCTCTGCTGCTCCTAAATGAGAGACTGTTTTTGATTTTTCCCAAAGAAAGCAGTATGGTTGTTAAATAGCAAGATTTCTACAAGGACCGGGAATTCAAAGTTCTATTCTGAGTAGCTTGGCTTTTCATTTTACTTATTTTTAAAATTTTCTAATATTTTAGAGGTTGCAATACTCTATACTTATTATTTCTTAAAATTGTGCTATTTATAAAAATTATTTTAAATTAAAAGCTCTGGAATAAACTTCATCTCTAGTTCGTGATTCATGATTTTATAGTTCAAAACTTTTTCATGATGATTATACATTCCCTATATTTGTATTTCAGCCCCTATTTCATAAAAAGCATCTGCCCAGAGCCCTCAGGTCACAGGAACCAAGGAGCAGCCTGGGACAGTATCCTTCCAATTTCCATCTGGCCTAGAGCTGATACTATGCCACAGAGCTTCATACCTAAATAAATGTCTGGAGAGAGCTGGTCTCCTAGGAGTGCTGACTCACCTGTGAGCACAGGTAAGATCACTATTCTGTTCAATTTCCAGGTCCAAAAAGGACCCACCCTGAACCATCAGGCTCAGAACACAGGGACCAAGGAACAGTTGGAGGCAGAATACTTCTTGTTTCAATATGCACCCTGGAGATGACCCTGTGGCACAGCACTCCATACCCAAATTCCTCCCAGATAGAACTGGTCTCCCAGGAATTCTGACATATAGGCTTGCAGGAGGGAAAAGCCACAGTAAGAGACAGAAAGAACAGCTAACACCAGCGATAGCCAGATGGCAAGAGGCAAGGGTAAGAACATAAGCCACAGAAACCAAGGATACTTGTCATCACCAGAACCCAGTTCTCCCACCACAGTGAGCGCTGGATACCATAACACATTAGAAAAGCAAGACTCTGATTTAAAAACACATCTCATGATAATGAATAAAGAAACACTGATTGCCAGTCAGTCAGGCTGCAAGATTCACCCCGACCACCCTGCCTTCACAGACCCTATAATTCTTCTGGAAGACCTGGACATTACCAGGTATGGCTGGCCCAGGAGTGGAATGGGGTAGAGAGACAGTCAGAGACAGAGACAGGAAAAAAAGAGAAGGAAGTAAATAATTCACTTAAAGAAATACAGGAGAATATAGGTAAACAGGTAAAGCCCTTAAAGAGGAAAAACACAAAAATCCCTTAAAACATTGCAGGAAAACACAATCAAACAGGTGAAGGAATTGAACAAAACCATCCATTATCTAAAAATGGAAATAGAAACAATAAAGGAATCACAAAGGGAGACAATCCTGGAGTTAGAAAACCTAGGAAAGAGATCTGGAGTCATAAATGGAGTCACCAACAGAATAAAAGAGATAGAAGAGAGAATCTCAGGGACAGAAGATACCATAGAAAACATTGACACAACAGTCAAAAAATGCTAAAAGTAAAAAGCTCCAAACCTAAAATATCCAGAAAACCCAGGACACAATGAGAAGACCAAACCTAAGGATAATAGGTATAGAAGAGAGCGAAGATTCCCAACTTAAAGGGCTAGTAAATGTTTTCAACAAAATTATAGAAGAAAACTTCCCTAACCTAAGGAAAGAGATGCCCATGAACATAAAAAAGCATACAGAACTCCAAAGAGATTGGACCAGAAAAAATTCCTCCCATCACACAATAGGAAAAACACCAAATGCATTAAGCAATGAATATTAAAAGCAGTAAGGGAAAAAAGTCAAGTAACATATAAAGGCAGACCTATCTAAATTACACCAGACTTCTCACCAGAAATTATGAAAGCTATCAGATCCTGGGTAGAAGTTATAAAAACCTTAAGAGAACACAAATGCCAACTCAGGCTACTACACCCAGCAAAACTACCAATTATCCCAGATGGAGAAACCAAGATATTCCATGACAAAAAAACAATTTTACACAATATCTTTCCACAAATCCAGCCCTAGAACGGATAATAAATGGAAAACACAAACACAATTAGGGAAAACTATACCCTAGAAACATCAAGAAAGTAATCTTCTTTCAACAAACCTACAAGAAGATAGCCACACAAACATAAAAATAACACAAAAATATAACAGTAAGCAACAGTCACTATTCCTTAATATCTTTTAACATCAATGGACTCAATTCCCCAATAAAAAGACATAGAAAAACAGACTGGATATGTAAACATGACCCAACATTTTGCTACATACAGGAAAAGCATGTCAGTGTCAAAGAAAGACACTACATCAGAGCAAAGGTCTGGAAAACAATTTTCCAAGCAAATCGAATAAAATCAACTTTCAACCAAATACTGTCAAAAAGGATAAGAAAGGACACTTCATACTCACCAAAGGAAAAATCTACCAAGAAGAACTCTCAATTCTGAACAGATATGCTCCAGATGCAAGGGCACCCACATTCATAAAAGACACTCACACATTGCACCTCACACAATAATAGTGGGAAACTTCAACACCCCACTCTCATCAATGGGCAGATTATGGAAACAAAAACTAAACAGAGACACAGTGAGACTAACAAAAGTTATGGACCAAATGGATTTGACATATATCTATAGAACATTTCATACTAAAACAAAAGAATATATCTTCTTCTCAGCACCTCATGGTACCTTCTCCAAAATTGACCATATAATTGGTCACAAAACAGGCCTCAACAGATACACGAAGTTTGAAAACCCTCTTGCATCCTCTCAGATTACCACAGACTAAGGATAGTCCTCAATAGCAATAAAACAACAGAAAGCCCACATATACATGAAAGCAGAACAATGCCCTACTCAATGATAACTTGGTCAAGGAAGAAATAAAGAAATTAAAGACTTTAGAATTTAATAAACATGAGGGCACAACATACCCAAATTTATGGGACACAATGAAAGCAGTGCTAAGAGCAAAACTCAGCTCTAGGTGCCTCCAAAATATAACTGGAGAGAGCATACAGTACCAGCTTAGCAGCATACCTGAAAGCTCTATAGCAAAATGAAGGAAATACACCCAACTGGAGTAGACAACAGGAAATAATCAAACTCAGGCTTGAAATCAATGAACTCAAAACAAAAATAACTATACAAAGAATCAACAAAACCCGGAGCTGGTTCTTTGAAAAAATCAACAAGATAGATAAAACTTTAGGCAGACTAGCCAGAGGACACAGAGACAGTATCCTAATTAACAAAATCAGAAATGAAAAGGGAGACATAACAACAGACAC
>NC_045030.1:49723279-49734728 GCF_008632895.1 Mastomys coucha | reverse complement strand
CATATTCAGATGTAATAGGCTTAAAGAGCACCAGAAAAAAAAAAGGAAAAATAAATTCTCTTGGTCCCAATATAATGAAAATATTACAAAAAACAGAATGAAGACTATTGGCAGTGACAACAGAGAAAGGTCAACATACCTTCAATGCCAGACATTGTAAAACAACACAGGTTATACAATATAAATCTTTAAAGCTAGAAAGGCCTGGGATGTTGTATTTCAAGGCATGAAACAAATTGTCAACCCCTCTTATTTAGCTAAACTACTTATTAAATTTGGAGGGGAAGTAAAACTTTCTCTGATAAAAATAGCTAAGTGAATTTTTACTTTTAACTCATCCCTACAGAGAATACCATAAAAAAAAAATCCAAGCTGAAGGAAAGGATAAATATACCAAAGAGGTCACAGGGCACAACTAAACAATACCAGAATAGGCTATTAAAAAGGATTTTAACAACTTTACAAACTGAACAACCTGAGAGGTATTACAACATATATTTCAGTTACTCTAAATACTAACAGTCTAAATATTCTAATAAAGAAAATAAATCAACATTGGATTAGAAAACAGGATACATTTTTTTGCCAAGAAATAGACTTCATCAAATATCGATAGAAGCTTAGGAAAATCATAGAAAATTTTATTCAAAAAAAGTCTAAGAAACAAGCAGACAACACTATTATAATATCACATAAAACAGACTTAAAATGGGAATTACTCAGAAGAGATTTCCTGGACATTTTATTCTAATTAGAAAAATACCAGAGGATATTGTTATAAATTATATGCATTAAATAAAAGGTCCTGAAATTTCTAATAGGAAATGCTGTTATATTTAAAGCAACAAGTTGAACCCAACATAGAGTGAGAGCCCAAAAAACTCAAAACTCAACAGAAGACAGGTCAACGAGGACAAAACAAAAACTATCCAAAGAAACTCTGGATTTTAATGACATCATGGATCAAATGGAATTATGAGATTGCTACAAAACATTCTACCCAAAAAGTAAGGAATGGATAACCTTCTCAGCAGTCCACAGTATATTTTCCAGATTTGACTACACATCAGGACACAAAAACAACCGCAACATACATAAGAAAATTAAAATAAGATCTTTCATTCTAATTGATCCCACTAGAATAAAGCTTCATATTAAAAACAATTGAAACTGTAGGCAGTTTATGTTTTAATTTACTTGCTTGATTTATCCTCTGTTGTTAAATACAGCCAGCCATATGTATGTAGTTCAAATTTTTCTAGATGCTGTATTATAAATGTATGCTACCTACCTATGATAAGGTGTCATAAATTTTTCCCATTTCAAAATTTTCTTGATGTTTGATTTATGCCTTACCATCGTAGTAATATTTAAGGAATGTTTCAAGTGTTCATGAGAAGAATGTGTCAATTTTTTTACATTTAATCTAAAAAACTAAATTCTAGTGATTCAACCAACATAAAGAAATAGAGAATGATCATCTAGACTGAAGCAATAATTTAAAATCTTTATACATATAAGAGTACTTAAAATGATTCTAACTTTTGATGAAGGTTTTACACTAGCAATTTATGAACAAAGATTTTCTACAAAATAAAAGGAACATTCCCAAACATTTAACTCTTGTTTCAATTTTATATTACTTTTAAAATATGGGTTTCTGTGTGTGCAGATGTAAAATGACTGCTGGCTCAGGCAGGAGCCAAAAGTTTACTTTGATCTGGAAAGAATGATATTTTTGTGCATCCAGATATTGGTGCTGGAACTGAAATTTGTTCCTCTGAAAGAACAATATAAACTCTTAAGAGATGAATCATCATTCTAGATGTACAAATATTTCACTCAAAAAACAATACTATGATGATAACTACACAGGATAAAACAAAACAAAAAGAGAAATTTCATATACTGATTCCTGTCTTAAATACAGATACACATTTTTCAAGAGAATTCTTGAAAATTAAAATCAAGAACATATATAAACTTGTAAACTATAGTCAATTTTGTTCCATTCCTATAATATGTGCTTGGTCCAAAACACAGAAATAAACAAATATAATATACCATATGAATAAATTTAATGACAGAAACTACATGATCATTTTAGTAGCTAAAGAAAAAATATTTCTTCTCCATTCCAAGTGGAACTGAAGCATCCTCACTTGGGCTCTCCAGTTTGTTAACCTTCTTAAGTTCTGTAGATTTTAACCTGAGTATTCTGTAATTTTTTGGCTAATAGCCACTTATTAGTGAGTACATACCATGCATGTCCTTTTGGGTATGAATTAACTCACTCAGGATATTTTCTAGTTCCATCCATTTGCCTGCAAAATTCATGATGTCTTCATTCTTAATAGATGGATAATATTCCATTGTGTAAATGAACCATATTTTCTGTATCCATTCTTCAATTATGAAACATCTGGGTTATTTCCAGCTTCTGACTATCACAAATTAGTCCTCTATGAAAATAAGAGAGCACATGCCCCTGTGGCATTATGGGGAATCTTTTGGGTATATGCCCATGAGTGGTATAGCTGGATCTTCAGGTAGATACATTTCCAATTTTCTACAGAACCTCCAGTTTGATTTCTAGAGTGATTGTACCAGTTTGCAATCCCACCAGCAATGGAGAAGTGTTACTCCTCCACATTCTCACCAACATGTGCTGTCATCTGAGTTAGAAAGTAGTGTCAGGGGTAGAGGGAAGGAGGGACCAAGGTAGTAAAGTGGAGGAAGGCAGAAAGGAGAACATGATCAGGTATTGGGTTTGAGGACAGGAGAGAAGCACTGAGGGTCAGAAGAATAAATGGAAATATGCACCTTCAGGGGAAGGGAGACAGGTAGGTGGTGGTGGTGGTATAGATAAATTGATAAGTCTGTTCATCCATTTTCATAGTGTTCAAATCCTTCATTAGAAAATATAAGAAAGATTTTTCTCTCCTGTGACTTTCTAAGGTGGGACCAGCAAGGAGACACAGGTTGAAGAAGCAGCAGGGCAGCTGGAACAGGATCCTTCTACCTCCATCTACAACTAGGAGGGACATCAGATCCACAGTTCACTGTGCACCTTTCTTGAAAGCAGAGTCCTTGTATCCAGGGTGTGCTCTGGTGACAGGACTCATGTGAGATCGCCAATCTCTTTCAGGTGACTTTCTAAGGTGGAACCAGCCAGGAGGCGTAGGCCACAGAAGCTGCAGAGCAACTGGGACAGGGATCTTCATTCATCAATCTGCATCCAGGAGGGATGGCTGATCCACAGCCCTCTGAGCACTGGTCTTACCAGAGGAGAGCTGATCTTCCAGAAGTACTGACATAGCCTTACAGACCCACAGGAGGAACAAACTCCAGCCAGAGACAGCAAGAACATCTAACACCAGAGATTAACAGATGGTGAAAGGCAAACACAAGAATCTTACCAACAGAAACCAAGACTACTTGGCTTCATCAGAACCTAGTACTCCCACCACAGCAAGTCCTGGATATTCCAAAAGACTGGAAAAGCAAGATTTAGATCTAAAATCATATCTCATGATGGTGATGGAGGAATTTAAGAAGGACATAAATAACTCCCTTAAAGAAATACAGAAGAACACAGGTAAACAGGTACAAGCACTTAAAGATGAAACAAAAATCCCTTAAAGAATGGAAGGAAAGCACAACCACACAGGTGAAGGAATTGAACAAAACTATCCAGGATCTAAAAATGGAAGTAGTAACAATTAGAAATCACAAAGAGAGACAACTCTGGACATAGAAAACCTAAGAAAGATGTCAGGAGCCATAGATGCAAGCATCACCAACAGAATACAAGAGATAGAAGAGAAAATCTCAGGTATAGAAGATACCATAGAAAAAATTGACAAAACAGTCAAAAAATGCAAAATGCAAGAATATCCAAACCCAAAACATCCACAAAATCCAGGATACAATGAGAAGACAAAACCTAAGGATAATAGGTATAAAAGAGAGTGAAGACCTCCAACTTAAAAGGCCAGTAAATATCTTCAACAAAATTATAGAAGAAAACTTCCCTAACCTAAAGAAAGAGATGCCCATGAACATAAAAGAAGCCTACAAAACTCCAAATAGTTTGGACCAGAAAAGAAATTCCTCCTGTCACATAATAATCAAAACACCAAGTGCACAAAACAAAGAAAGAATATTAAAAGCAGTGAGGGAAAAAAGTCAAGTAACATATAATGGCAGACCAATCAGAATTACACCAAACTTCTTTCTCACCAGAGACTATGAAAGCCAGAAGATCATGGGCTAATGTCATACAGACCCTAAGAGAACATAAATGCCAGCCCAGGCTACTATACCCAGCAAAACCCTCAATTACCATAGATGAAGAAACCAAAGTATTCCATGACAAAACCAAATTTATACAATATATTTCCACAAGTCCAGCCCTTCAAAGGATAATAAATGGAAAACTCCAACATGAGGAGGGAAACTACATCCTAGAAAAAGCAAGAATGTAATCTTCCAACAAAACTAAAAAAAGATAGCCACATGAACAGAATTCCATCTCTAACAACAAAAATAACAGGAAGCAACAATTACTTTTCCTTAATATCTATTAATATCAATGGACTCAATTCCCCAATAAAAAGACATAAATTATCAGACTGGGTATTTAAACAGGACCCAAAATTTTATTGCATACAGGAAACCCACTGTACTAACAAAGACAGACACCACATCAAACTAAAAGGCTGGAAAACAATTCTCCAAGCAAATTATCCCAAGAAACAATTTTAGTATCGAGTAAAATTGACTTTCAACCTAAAGTGATCAAAAAAATAAGGAAAAACACTCCATATACATCAAAGCTAAGATCTACCAAGATGAACTCTCAATTCTGAACCTCTATGCTCCAAATGAAAGAGCATCTACATTCATAAAAGAAACTTTACTAAAGCTCAAAGCACACATTTCATGCCATAGAATAATAGTGCAGGACTTCAACACCCCACTCTCTGAAATGGAAAGATTATGGAAACAGAAACTAAACAAAGACACAGTGAGCCTAAAGGAAGTTATGAAACAAATGTTTTAAACATATATCTATAGAACATTTCATTCTAAAACAAAAGGATATACCTTCTTCTCAGCACCTCATGGTATCTTCTCCAAAATTGACAATATAAAACAATCCTTATCTTTGAATAAGCACATGCTAAAAATGTAATCAGGTATGATCTAATGCATATAGACAGACTTTCCACCTTTTCTGGAATGTGCCTTATTGGTGGATCTTAGTATACTACTATCTTTAAACTGTTTTGCTTTTTAACGTCCTCTGTTCTGTTAGTTTAAAAATTTATTACATTGCTACCTCATTAAAATTGGGCATTAATGAATTCTTTGTTCCCTAAACAGTTCATTAATATTTGGCTCCAGAGTAAACTATGTCTCATTATGTTTGAGGTGAAGCATGTGTGTTATTTTCCTTCTTATGTTAAAATATAAACCTTGAAATAGTGAAGCTGGGCAATGGTGGTGCAAGCCTTTAATCCCAGCAGGCGAATTCTGAGTTCAAGGCCAGCCTGGTCTACAGAGTGAGTTCCAGGACAACCAGGGCTATACAGAGAAACCCTGTCTCAAAAAACAAAACAAACAAACAAACAAATACTGAAATTGCTAGAAGGAACCATAGGAAAATAATTTTAAAATATGCATATAGGAGAGTATATTTTTAAAAACAGATATCCAAACTAGCAGGGAAATGGTCAAACAATTAGCACATGACTCTTTATGAAAATTAAAAGTCTCCATAGTGTACTAGAAAGTAACTCCAGAAATAGAAAATGAGTGATTATTTCTATATAGGAAGATCTGCAAAAAGAAAACAAAAATTTTCAATCAATAAATTGCAAATGTAATGAAAGGATAACTCTAAAAGTTGAAACAAAAAGACACAAGGGAGAGGAGATGGGGTGAAGAATGCTTCTGGTGGGGACTGGGAAGGGGGCAACATTTGGAATATAAATAAATAATTTTTTCAAATGATTAAGAAATACTTTTATATGGTTAACATCATTAGCCAAAAGATAAATGTAACCTGAAATTACTTTAAATTATTTTCTGTTAAAATTGTTTATTTTATAAAGAATAACTATTGTAGGTAAGAATATGAAGTAAAAGGAACTCTTATTCAACTCAAGGCTGTTTTGGGGTGTAAACTAGTATAGCCATTGTGAAAAGTAATTTACAGGTTTCTCAAAAGTTAAGTTAAAAATAGTACTCCTGAACATATTCTCAAAGTCCTTTATATTCCACTGGAATGATACATGCAATATTTATAACAAGGAAACATAAACAGACTAGTTATACAACAGCAGAAAAACACATAATTAAATGTGGTAGATATACACAATGGAACATTATTTAGTTACAAGAAAAAACAAAATTCTGTAATATTTCAGAAAAATGGATGGAATTAAGAATTACATAAATGAGATATACCAAACTCAAAATGAGAAATAGTGTATGTTCTCTCTCATATATATGTATGATATTTGTGATATATTACTTATATTTGTACATTTATAATAATAAATAATATAAGAATATAACATTATATAATATAATGTAATATAATATACAATATAATTATATAATTGTTATATTATTACATTATTTTTATTTTTTATTGGATATTTTATATATTTACATTTCAAATGTTATCCCCTTTCTCAGTTTCCCCTCCAGAAACCCCCTATCTCATCTTGCCCCCTCCTTCTATGAAGTGTCCCCCCCCACATATCCATTGCCCAGACTTGGCATTCCCCTACTCTAGGGCATCAAGCCTTCACAAGACCAAGGGCTTTTCCTCCTATTGATGTCAGACAATACCATCCTCTGCTACATATTTAGCTGGAGCCATGGTTCCCTCCATCTGTACTCTTTGATTGGTAGTTTAGCTCCTAGAAGCTCTGGGGGGTCTGGCTTGTTGATATTGTTGTCCTTCCAATATAATACAATATAATTATATTATATTGTTTTATAACTTTTAAATGTATATCATATTTGTTGTTGATTGGAGAATGAATAATTCTCTTTTTGTTGCTATTGTAAAAATCATCTGCTGTGATCATTTATGTGTTGGCTAGAAACTCATATAACTAGATTTTTATGACCATGATTTTCAGCATCCAGAATTTCTTCATGAGGTCTCTTTATACAACAGTTCTTCCAAAAGCATATTATTAGTGTCTCAAAAGAAAGATTTACAAAAGGCCATGAAATGTGATTATGTGTCAATTTTTTTGTCTTACATTTGTTAACTTATACTAATTAGTTACTTGATCAACCCAGTCAAGGAGGTGTACACATGAGCAAAGTGGCTGCATGCATGAATTATGGGCAGCTATTTAAATGGTATTATATACAAATGAGTATAATGTTTATCAGTAGAATATTTTCAAGCCTCATAAGGTCTATCCTATCATCTATCAATATATTATTATAATGAACTTACATAAATATGAAAAATTATACTTAATAATTAAAATGTATTGATTAATTCAATACTAATTAAAGGGCCAAAATTAGAGCCATCTACTCAGAATTTGTCAGAAATGGATGTTCATAAGAAATAAAGTAAAAATTAGAAATACAAAATGTATTCTGGTAAAAGATGAAAATTTTCATAAAATAAGCCATGATAACACTGAGAAGGTTTTCACTGTTTCAAAAATGAAAATTATGTTCTCAGAACACAATAACTTATGACTCTCCAACAAACAAGTTCTTTCTTAGAAGGCTCTTGGATTCTTTAAGAAGTCTGTAATGCAATTTACTTTGTGAATAAGATAAATTACTTAAACTTTTATGTTTGTGAGCATTCTCACAGAAGTACAACATTTTCATAGGGACAGTTGGCTGCTAAAGGAAAAAAATGTCACTTTGTGTGAAAAAGAGACTGCTCAGTCACTTTCTAGAAAACAAATGGCATTTGTCAATAGCAGTTTTTCAATTAACAATTCTTCCCCTTATATTTATAACAAGAGGGTTTTTTGTTTGAATTTTGTCAAAGTAATTGGATGAGTATTTAGACGAAAGCAATCTGAGCTTATGTTCTTCAAGTGAGGCATAAATCTAGTTTATTATACTTCTAAAATTCATCAGTAGTTTTGCAATACAATGTCTATATCCCTATAAAATTCATATCCAGGAAATAAAACTCACATCTCCATTTAGCTAATATTTGGGCAGACACTCTTATTTTTCCCTGCATTTTCCAACTGATCTTTTTTGTAGAATTCAATCTTAAATAGGTACAACTGGGATCCACAAATGTGACAGCTGCATGACAGAAAGATAGCTGGTGTTGTTCAGTGATGTTTGTAGAAGATTAAATAATTCTTACCTATTACTTCCTGATGTTTAAAAACAAAAGTGAGAATAAGGCCATTGTTCTCTCTCAATGAAGTGGAAGAATTTTCAACACAAAAAAGTAATTAACATATCTGTCAGCTGTGTAGAAGAATATGATTTTCTAATCTCCAACTGCATTATACATCAAAATGGTCAATTACACTTTTTGAGAATAGGAAATCCAGTATCTGAGCTGTAGACTGATTTACTAGAAGTTGGGTGAGAATAAAGATAGATTCTTTTTAAACAGTAATATGATGCTAGTACAGTTGACCTTGGATCTCCCATGTCTTTGAGTACCACTTCACATAGTATAAACTTTCTCAAGATTTCAAGAATGTTGGTTGTTTCTCTTTATTTGCTCCTGTAGATCATCTTCTCAGTATTTTAGTAAATGAAACCAGGAACATGCTTATCAAAGGCAAGCAGTGAGAAAAAAGTTAGGTATCAATGTTTTTGTCAAACTGGCATGTTCTATGCAACATGAGGAGAGTTTTATGATATAGGAGGTGAGAAAACCTTTTGAAAAGATAAAGGAAAAATATTGTAGGAAGAAAAATTCAAACAAAAGCACAGTTGAGTTTCAATGAAACAGTGTGGAATCTGGTCCATATGTTAACATTCATGAACAAGATCTGTGTTATAATAATAGCTTGATTTCCATCTCTCTTTGAATTTCCTGTTGTCATAGCATATATCCTCATAGTTAAGGACTTTAAGCTACATAATTAATCTGTAGTATTTCCTAGCATCCCTCAAAATATTTCAACCCCTTTATAGTACATGTTTTGCTTATGTTTGCTTTTTTTTTAACTTTATCCTGTTTCACTTGTGAGGTTGTACCAATCATTTCCACCATCATAGATGATAGGTTGTTGGTTACATATATATATATATATATATATATATATAATATGTATAATATATGTATAATATATATGTATAATATATATATATGTAGAGAGAGAGAGAGAGAGAGCCTTACAGCTTCTGCTTCATCTATATACATGCTATAATTCCATCTCCATTTTATGGAGGATGCTTTGTGAAAGAGATCAGGAACAACAATGTATTCTTCAAAAATGTTCCCAAAATGGAAGGGTGGAAATGTGACAGCTTTTCAAAGTAGGACTTGATAGAAATCTAGAGAATTTTTACTGTCATTTGAAAATTTCCTAATTTCAGTAAAATCAAAATAGATTCATCATATCTATACTTGTCATAATTAAAAAACACAGTAAATAATATAATTAAGGAGTGCAAAAGATATCATGATATTTTCAAATAATACTTAAATTATTGGAACATTTGCTTTTTTACCAGAGGAAGACAGAATTCAAGAAATATTTTTTGACATTTTTATGTGTAATTTGGCTAGTAACCCAAAAGAATTGCAGTAAACATATAGAAAAAGATGTAAAATTTAAAGATCTAATTTTGCCTTGTTATCAGGGAGAAACAAGATAAAATGTGTACCTTATCAAAATGACAGCAAGTTTCAGTTATGTAAAAGAGGGACCTCTATCATAGAAGGTACTGGAATGCATATGAGGAATGGACTGATGCAGCAAAGTCTTATTGCTACCTTCTAGTTTTACTATGGTTCCCTAGTTAGCTTCTCTGTTGGTTGTTTATAAATTGGAGGTGCTTGAATAAAATATACAAAATTTCATCCACAAGAAAATAATCACATGAATTCCTAGACTTGTTACTTCACATTCAACATGTGTGTTCCTCTACAGAAATGGTTTGTATTTGTTCGATTTTTTTTTAAATTATGGGCATATTTCTAGGTAATATCCGTCAAATATATTCTGGGACTCCATTCTATTTTCCCAAGAAAACTGAAAATTCCCAAAAGACAGTTGTCATGCCTCTAATTTACTGGGTATTTTTCATGAAAACCCAACAAATCATTGTATACACTCACAGGGATCTCAATATATAAATAAATGTGAGAGTCCCTCAACATAATTGTAAATTTACCTGCATACTTTTCTGCATTCTGTGTTACTTCCAAGATGTTGGGGCCTAAGGTAAAATGCCATGGTTTGTATTAATAAATTTGCAGCCTTTTCGAGTGAGTACTTCAAATGAAAGCTGCCATTCAAATGAAAGCTGTCATTTCTTATAATAGGATTTCCAGTGATATTAATTTTTTTCTGATTGGTTCTTGACATAAATTGTGCATTGAAATTTTTGTCTGTACTGATGTTACTGAATTCATGGACTTTTTCACCTTATTTTTAATCCTCACTTCATTTTTAAGAAAATGCTCCATTTATGTAAATGCCTAAGACTTCATGAGCTTATTTCAAATCCTTAAGAGAGTAGATTAGTTGTGTCTTGAATTGCTCCTTCTTGGGAAAATGCTTTGTTGCATGAGAAGATGCAATGGAGATGTCAGTCAATAGAAGTAACAAATAATTCTTTCCAGTTGGAAAGTCTATGAACCATAATAATGACCAGAAGGATATGGTAACTCTAAGGGTTAATAATAATTCACTTATGTTGGTAGAAATCAACAACTCTCTAATTGTATGCCAGCTCAATAGTAAGGAACTCGTGCCTACTACTGGCTCCCTAGCCAAATACCTGTGGCTAGTGAAGTCACAGAGCTTAGAAGAGAACTCATTACCATGGTTCTACTAAGCCCACACAATTCCTAATTGCATTCTGAATACTTATATCCACAGATAAGTATAGCTCTTACTATTCTTCAAAGAAGCTTCTCCTTGCAGCAGATGAAGATCATTACAGAAAACAACTAGTCAAAAATCAGAGAAAAAGTGATGATAGGCTACACAGGCCCTGTTGATATACCTGCAACACAACTCCTGCATCTTAATCTCAGAGCATTTTGAATAAAAGGGGTGGAAAAAATTGTATGAGCAACAGGAAAAGGAGATCTTCCATGAGACTGTTGTGATTCCTAGATATGACAGGGAAGTTATACCCATGATACTCCCAAACTATGGCTGTATAAACAGGACCGGAAGAAGTATAACACTAGTAGAAATTCTAATATTCAAGAAGGAAATCTTACACACTCCCACTCACC
>NC_045030.1:49720611-49722029 GCF_008632895.1 Mastomys coucha | reverse complement strand
GATAAGTGGATATTAGCCCAGATCTTGGAATACCCAAAATACAATCCACAAACCACATGAAACTCAAGAAGAAGGAAGACCAATGTGTGGATACTTTGATCCTTCTTGGAAGGGGGGAAAACATGGGAAGGAGTTGCAGAGACAAAGTATAGAGCAGAGACTGAAGGAAAGACAATCCAGAGATTAATGCACCTGGGAATCCTTCCCATATTTAATCACCAAACCCAGACATTATTGTGAATGCCAGCAAGTGCTGGCTGACAGGAGCCTGATAGAGCTGTCTCCTGAGAGGCTCTGACAGTACCCAACTAACACAGAAGTAGAGGCTCACAGCCATTCATTGGATTGAGTACAGGGTTCCCAGTGAAGGAGTTAGAGAAAGGACCCAAGGAGCTGAATGGTTTGCAGCCCCTTAGGAGGAACAACAATATGAACTAACAAGTACCCTCAGAGTTCCCAGGAAATAAACCACCAACCAAAGAGTACACATGGTGGGACTCATGGCTCCAGCACCATATGTAGCAGAGGATGGCCTAGTTGGTCATCAATAGGAGAAGAGGCCCTTGGTCCTGTAAAGGTTCTATGCCCCAGTGTAAGGGAATGCCAGGGCCAGGCAGCAGGAGAGGTGAGAGGGTGAGTAGGTAAGCAGGGGGAGAGGGAAAGGAACAGGGTTTTTTTTTCAGAAGGGAAACCAGGAAAGCAAATATCATTTGAAATATAAATAAAAAATGTATCTAATATAAAAGATATATATAAATATTGATAAAACAAAAAAATAAAATATTAATTATCAGAAAAAATAAAATTAGAAAAATCCAAAAAGAGAACACGTTTAACAAAATTATTAAAAGTTATTTAGGGACTCAGATAAATACTTCAAGCAAAAAAAGGCTCCAGGTTTTCTTTGTTGTTTTTTTGGGTTTTTTTTTGTCTTCCCTGATGGATAGATCTGGAACTCTGTGTGCATTTTATATAAAAGGCCATGAAAATTATCTATGCTAAAGAGAATTGCGTCATTGACTTTGATTGCATATAATGACTATTTTTATTCCATGTAGCATGTGAGATTGAAGAGATAATGAGGCAGATTTTTAAAAGAGAAATCATATTTAAAAAGAAAAATTCACATGACAATAGACTATGAATAAATGTGCACTGAAAGGCTGCTTCAAAAGAAGCAACTATTAAAACTTGTTAATGCCTAAATTCATAAATACAATTCTCTGAAGGGGTTTTAATTAAAACGTACTAAAATAACTACTCCATGATACTATTTGCTGTTTATAAGTAGATTTAAAAAGTGTCCTCCTTTGAGACTATACTGAATAAGCAATGGGGCAAATTTTCATCCTATAAGTATTGTCCATTAATTGAATAATTATTTTCCAAAATTGTTCAATTTTTAAAAACGTATGTGT
>NC_045030.1:49716887-49720529 GCF_008632895.1 Mastomys coucha | reverse complement strand
AAGAAGAAGAAGAAGAAGAAGAAAGGGAAGAGGAGGAAGAAGAAGATATGACCCAGTAATTTCCCTTTCTCTTAATTCCAAATAAGGAGAAATAAAAACACAACTTTAATACCTTAGACACAGCACTGATACTGTCTAAGGGCCTACTACAGTGCAAATTTCTAAACAAGTTCTAAAGGGTTGAAACTAATTGTCTTTTCTTGAGAGAGTACAGAAATATAAGGCAATATTAATGCTGACATTTAATGAACATTCTATTCTAGGGCTTGCTAATATTTTAATTGGTTTTCTGTGTAGAACAATAAAAATAGTCAAAACATGAAGAAAATAATGCAGTCAATGTAGCAATGTTTAAATTTCTTTCTTTCCTTTATTGGGTCCCCTCAAAAAACATTACAATAAAATATACTAGGTCCAGAAGAGCAGAAGTAGTACACACAGAACAGTGGTAAACTATGTTTGAAGCATTTTTAATGCAGTTTAGAACATCAAGAGCTTTATATATTGAAAATTCATAATTTATCTATTATTTTTATTTTTTTACAGTCCAGTCACTGGCCCCTCCCAGTCTACCTTCCCACAGTTCCTCATCTCATTCTTTGCCTCCTTGTCTTCAAGGGCAAGACCCCTTACTCCCTAATTTAAAAAACATAAATTGTAATTTGCCTATTGAAAATTAATATACAATGTTTTTAAAGCCCCTTAGTTTACTATTTGAACAAACAGATGAGGATATTTATACTTCTGTAATATAAATTTCAGAATAACAAAGCTCAAATATAAGACTAGATTATTTACAAAAGGTTTTAGCTCAATCATCTATTGAGCCAGTCATTTTATCAATTTTATTGTGTGAAAAGATTTGGTGACTCCTAACACCTGTTTGGCATCATGGATATTATCCCATTTATAATTTTGTTTGTTGTCTCTTAATCAAATGGATTTATTAGTAGGCTATATTTCAACTCTATTTGAATCTCTTCAGTCCATATACTATTAATGTGCCATCATGCTTTTTGTAGTTGAATGATACAAAAGGTTTGTAAGTTTTCTTTCTGCAGAGATATGAGGAAGTGTGCAGTCAAAAACAAAGCTCTTCTAATTAGCCTTGAAAGCCAAACTTGCAAGGGGTTCCATGACTCCAGTTAATTATATTTACAAAGAGCAATATGTATAGCTAGACATATTATATACTTGGGAGTTCAACAGATCAAGATGTTTGAGTAAAGTAAATTCATTCATTTAGAAAATGATCAAAGGCCATACTTTAAATTGTGTTAAATATCATGAAAAGAGTGGCTTAGTTTCTTTCTTTATGGTTGTAATAAAATTTCTCTGACAAAAACAACTCAAAGGAAATAGAGTTTTATTTTCTTCACAGTTCAAGACTAAATATAGTCTATTACCACACAAACGTCAATGTTTCTGGAGCCTGATGGTATTTGCCACATTGTATACATAGTCAGGAAACACAATGTTAAATATTTGTGTGCAGCCACTATTCTTCATTGGGTACACCCCAAGGTTCAAATACAGGAAATTGTGTTGTCCACATTTAGTTTGATTCTTTGAACTAAACCTCAATTACCATAATGACCCTCATACCTCACATGCATTCTCATAATCTCTTCAAATATAGGAGACTGCAGACCCTGTTAAATAGGAGCAAATCCTAACCCTCAGAGATAACAATATTTGGAGAAATCCGATAGGAATTGCATTGATTCATCTTTATTTTATTTGTGTATTGGGAACTTAAACATTTTTGCAGTATTTATGTAAATTGTCAATAATTTATTAATTCAATTTGTAAGAAATAATGTGAACTAAAATACAACATGCTACAAAATTGCATTGGAGCAGAGAAGAAATCAAGTAAATTTGGAACTTCAGGAAAGATTGTTGAAAACTGACATACTAAAGAAGAGTAGATACCTTTCGTGTGAATTTAGCCATTAGAAAGTGATGAGTCCCAATATTATGGCAAAAATTATAACATTTGTATTGAGATAGATCAGAAAATGAAAACGAGTCAAAGAAGTGCCTGTATGTGCAAAAGTCAGGTCAGGTGGGATATCACAGACACAAGAGCAAAAACTAAAGTTATTAGGTAAAGACAACATAACATCTAGTCATGAAAGCTAAGTATGTATTTGAACTGAATTAAATGTATTTGTTTCAGTAGATGGTACTCCAATTATTTTAAACTCTCATCTGTTGAAAAAACAGCAATAGTACTCACAATATTTTTTAAAGTTTTAATTTGTAGCATCAAATATTGGTTACTACACAATGAAATTTTGTCAAGTAAGTGCATAATAATTACAAATAGTGAAATTACATTTCAAGTTAGGAAATTACTAAAAAATTTATGATGGAATCTTATATAAGGCTTTTAAAGAACAGAATTTTAGTAAACACCATAGAAAAAGTAGCTTATACAAGAGAGAGTATCTTCTGTGAAGAAAACAGAATCAGGAAACCAAATATTTGGGCAATAATCCAAATGAGAAAAAAGCAAATGGAATGGTATAGATTCATTTTCAGTCTAATTTACTTTTATGAAATATTGACAAAACCGTGGCTGAGAAAAAACTTTAACATAAGATTTAATTACATATGTACATATATATATTCTTCAAAAGTAAGTGTATCAAATATGAGAAAAGATTTGCCTTACATCTGAATAAAGAAAAAGACAAAGGTTCTGATAGTTAACCTTGATTTGTCAACATCATTAGGTTTAGAATCAACAAACCCGTAAACATCTGTGTATTCAAGAGATGTTTCACTACAAAAGGAAGATATACCCTAAAATGCACGTTGTTAGATAGGAAGGGGTTAGGAAGTAAAGATAAAAGAAAAATGGAGAAAATGAGATGAACACCAGCATCCATCACTAATGTATAATTATACTGTCATGCCTTCATCAATATCATGTATCTTCCCAAAGTCTAACACAAAATGAATGCTTCATTTCGTAAATTGCTTTTATCAGGTATTTTTTCATGGCAAAGAGAAAAATGACTAACAGAGACATCAAATAACCATTGTTACAACATTCAGCTGCATAATCCCCTAAGTAAGCTATTTAGCATTTACTAGACTCAGACTTTGGGATATTATTTGACAAGTTGTTCTGTATTATTGATTTTGATTATAATTTCAAAATAGTACAGTTAACATTATATACAATTAAAGAAAGTATCGATTTGAGTGGTAGTTGGAGAGTTACATAGGAACAGGTAATGGAAAGATAAAAAAAATTGATGAAAATAAAGCAGTGCATATGAAATCCTCAATAAATAAATAAACAAACAAATGGAAACTATAAAAATAGTAAAGTTTTTTATTTATGTATCTGTTTGTTTGTTTATTGCTTTTGTTTGTTTGTTTGTTTGTTTGTTTCTCAAGGCAGTGTTTCTTCCTGTAGTCTTGGCTGCCCTGGAACTAGCTCTGTGAACCAGGCTGGCCTTGAACTCTCAGAAATCTGCCTTCCTCTTTCTCCCAAGTGCTGGAGTGTATCACCATTGAAAGGAAATATTCAATACAATATTCTTAGATTATTTTCTTTTAGAACAACAGTGTATATTGGGATAATTTCAGATAAAAGCTCAATTAACTAAAATATTCAAAATACAG
>NC_045030.1:49715240-49716589 GCF_008632895.1 Mastomys coucha | reverse complement strand
ACACACACACACACACACACACACACACACACACAAAGAATCCTAAAAAAAAGAAAAGAAAAGAAAAGAATTAAAAGTCCCATTGGAGTTCGCTTTTGTTTTGCCAAATAACTCCTGAACTTTTCTGTGTCTCAACTCTCATTTACCATCTCAACTCATCACCCCCGCCACGCTCCCATATCCCACTTCCTACCCTCAATTCTTCACCCCCCACCTTGCACATCAAGTTGCTGTGAGACTCAGACTTGACACATACTCTCTCAAAGAGGCCAGACAAGGCTATCCATTTAGGGGTAAAAGGATCCATAAGAAGGAAAGTAGGCTACAAGTCTCAGGGACAGCTCCTACTCCAGTTGTTGGGGAACCTGCATGAAGACCAAACTACACATCTCCTAAATATGTACAAGGGGCCTAGGTTCAGTCCATCCTCGTTCTTTGGTTGGTGCTTTAGTCTCCCAAAGACCCCAAATGTTCAGGTTAATTGACTCCGTTGGTCTTCTTGTGGAGTTCCTGTCCTCTTCAGGACCCTCAATCTTTATCCCAACTCTTCCATAAAATTCTTGGACCTCTCTCTACTGTTTGGGTGTGAATCTCTGCATCTCTTTTTATTAGTTGTTAAGTGGACCCTCTCAGAGGTCAGATATGCTAGGTTCCTGTCTGCAAAGATAATGGAGTATCATTAATAGTGCTAGGGATTGGTTATAGCCCATGGGATGGGTACCAATTTGGGGCAGTCACTATGTAGCCCTTCCCTCAGTGTCCAATCCAACTTTTTTCCAGCACATTTTGGATTGAAGGCTTTGAGTATGGGTTGCTGTCCTTATCCTTCCACTGAGATTCCTGCCTGGTTACAGGAAGAGGCTACTTCAGGAATATCGCTCAATGCTAGAAATCTCATGTAGAATCATGCACATACGCCCTCTGGTGCCTCTCACCATCCCAGGTCTCTAGCATGTCCTAGAAATTGCCTCTGTCCCAAGATGATCTCCCTTCTCTCTATCCTGCACGCACTACCTAGGATTCCAACCCCCTGCCACACTCCCTCCCCATTACCTCTTCCACCCAGTTCCTTCTTTCCATCTCCAACCAAGATCTATTTTGTTTTTCTTCTGCGAAAATTTCAACCATCTGCCCTTGTGCTCTTCTTTGTATTTGGCTTCTTTGGGTCTGTTCATTATAGCATGTATATCCTGTTTGTTATGAATTCATTATTTTAAATTATTTCCATTATTACAACTAGTTATAATACTATTACTTAATAATTTAAACATGTATCCAATAATATGATGATTAAATATGAAAAGAAATTGAGTAACTGAGATATTGATAATTTTTACATTATAATCTAA
>NC_045030.1:49711887-49715215 GCF_008632895.1 Mastomys coucha | reverse complement strand
TTTTTCTCTTAGTATAGAATAGAGCTTATTTAGGGCATGGGGAGGGGAATTAAGGGAGTAGTAGAGGCAGAAAAAGGCAGAGAGAAGGAGAGAATAGAGAAGTGGAGGCCGGCCATGATCACATTGAGAGAGTTGGGGAAGGGAGTGGAAAGAGGGGGGCAAGTGGGAAGCAAGAGTAAGGGACAAAATAGAGTAAGAGGGAAAGGTGTAGCCAAGGAGTCCGTTCTCTTTTTCATTTCTAAATTATTTGAACATATACTTATTACTTTGTCTTTGAGAACCCCATACAATTTGTGTTTGTGTGTGTGTGTGTGTGTGTGTGTGTTGAAAATCTTCAGAGATTTATCTTCCAGTTTTACCTCCACTTTCCAAAGTCTATTCGGTTGATTGTTTTGTTTACAGTGGGTCATCCTAGAGGATAGGATTTAGAGAATTATGATTTGTAGAAACTGGTAGAGGAGTGTACACATTATTTAAGCAGTAAAATAAATAACAGTGTGGAAAAATAGGGGTTCATATGAATGAGAATGGAGGTATGAGAGCTAGAAAGACATTATTATAGCTACAGAAATGTCAAAGACATGATTTTTGTATGTGAAAAAAGTGAGGGACAGTGATAATGTATGATACACATCTATTAAAACACTGTTAACAATTGGTGTTCAAAATTACAGGTACAAGCCAGGCAGTGGTGGCACATGCCTTTAATCCTAGCACTTGGGAGGCAGAGGCAGGCAGATTTATGAATTCAAGGCCAGCCTGGTCTACAGAGTGAGTTCCAGGACAGCCAGGGCTACACAAACAAACAAACAAACAAAAAACAAAAAACAACAAAAAAAGAAAATAAATACAGGTACATATGTAAATAATGAATGAGGTAAGAAATTTTTAAGACTATATAGCCTTCTGGGGATAATGAACTCAGTGAGATATGGGCAAGGTTCTATAAATGCCTTCTATTCACAATATATCTTTAACAATTTACTTCCATTACTAGGATTCATGACTATACACTGATGGAATTAAGATAATCTTGAAATCATCACCATATGTTTCCCAAAAATAATTTCAAAAGTATTATTTTACATATTGAAATATTAAAAATACTAAGGAAATATTATTTTTTAAAGATGTTACAGATTACATTAAGTAAAAAGGCACAGTAGAGCAACTAGGCTTCTGACTCCTGTAATTAGAGAAATGATATCTTGTATAAACTTATAGACTTTTTGAAGTGGAAATTTCTGGATTCTTTGACAACTCAGTTGTCATGTGATGTTTTTCTGGAAGCTTTCTTTTGAAAGGGCATGTGATGTTTTGATGAAAACCAACATTTGAGAGGGTGTACTATATTTAGAAAAGACGTAATGGAACCCGCCAAATTGTGACAGTATTGTTCTTGCCTCGGGATCTTGCTGTAGCTACTGTTTCATTTTGGTGTTTGGTATTGAACTGCTGATATCCTTACAATGAATCTTCCCAAGGAACTACTTCTAAACAAGTACACACCACCTTCCTCCTATTAACCTTCTTTTTCCACTAACTATGGTTGCCGGGTTAAAAAGGGGGTTGCATATGAAGCAGAGGATTGTCTTATCTGGCATCAATGGGAGGAGAGGACCTTAGTCCTATGCAGGCTTGATGCCCCAGATTAGGGGAACGCTAGAGCACTGAGGCAAGCATGGATGGATGGATGGGGGAGCACCCTCATAGAAGCAGGGAGATGGGATAGAATATGGAGTTTTCAGAGGGGAAACTGGGAAGGGATATAACATCTGTAATGTAAATAAATAAACAAATAAAAATGAATCCTAAATAAAGTAGGTTTTGAATGAAATCTAAACCTACACATTTTTGTGAATAACACTGTGATATATTTTTGATAGTAGATAACATGAAGATTTTCCTGAGACTGTGCTGGGTATGCAAAATTCCATAGCTGAATAAATAATATGATTAATAATGAATATATAATAGCAGCACCTGCATGATTTCAAGCATCAATCAATGGCTTGATTAATGACTTCTAGGGAAATAGGAAACAAAGTTTATAAGTGACATGTGAAGGAGATAAAAGTATTATATTTAAAGTCTGTTTTCGTATAAATGAGAAATGAGTACATTATCATGTTATTCAGATGCTTTCTGTTATTTAGAAAACATTAGCATATCCCTCTCTACATTTTGGAAATTTATTTTGACATAAAATCTCTTATATATGCTTTCTGTAGAAGCAACAGCAAGTATGGGTAATTTTATGTTAGCACACAAAGCATTAGATTCATTTATACAACATAAAATGTATGACACATTTTTGTATTTCATAGTTGGAAAAGATTATCAAGTTTACGTTTAATATGTTGTAGAAGAAATACAAAACTCCAGTTTAGTGCATATCAGGAAGCAATTAAATAGACTATAGTTTTCTTTATGTTCATCATGCATCATCCTGTTTAAAAAAGTGTTTATCATGTTAGTAATAATACATTAAACCTCCATCTACTTTCGTTGGGGAATGAAGAACTTCAGAATTTCTTGTACATTTGCCTTTGCTCTCTCTTTGCTTTGGGAAACTGAGTGAAGACATAATTGTAGTACTTCATCTTGGTGGGCTTGTCAGAAATGCCATACATTGTCCTGTTCTTCTTGTCATATGATAAATCTCAAGAGAGGGGCATAAATGGCAGTTGTCCACAACTGACTATAACTGAGATGACAAATTCAAATATATTTTTCAAGAATTGTCTAAAGAACAGATAACATAAATCACAATCTCCAATATATGTTTTCTTTTATTTTGAGATCACATTTTTATTACAATATTCTTCCTTCACTTTTCTCACTCCAAACCCTACTATAAACACCTCTCTACTCTTCTTTATCTTAATATTTATGCCCTAATTGGTTGTACATGCATACACACACACACACACACACACACACTATATATATATATATACTATATACTATATATATATAGTATATAGTGTGTGTGTGTGTGTGTGTGTGTGTGTGTGTGTGTGTGTACAAAATGTAGTCTGTGTAATGTTACTTGTATGTTTTCAGGGCTCAGTGTTTGGGACTGGACAACAGACTGCTATGACCATTCTTTTCCTCCCCCCAAGTTTACTTTGTTGCTTGTAGTTGTGTAGGGTTAAGTCCTTGTGGGCTTTTCTCTGTGTACTATGGCTCATTAATTGATATCCTCCTTGTTCAGCTCACATTTGGTCAATCAAGTTTCTGAGACTTCAGAGGTTACTAGGAGATGCAAACTTACCACAAATTTTCTTCCCCCTCTGGATTTACAATCTTTCTACACTGTTCCCTG
>NC_045030.1:49706033-49711877 GCF_008632895.1 Mastomys coucha | reverse complement strand
ATTTATTTCTAGGGCCAAAAGATAAGGACATAGCATTTTATTGATACCTATATAAAACTACTAGTAAACTTAGTTAATTAATTAATTTCCTATATCTCTCTACAGTGAAGGAAATATTTCTAACTTTGGAAAATACAGGAGAATAAACTATACGTACCCATTATTAACAAATAAGCATATTTGAATAGAAAATGTCTCAGATCCTAAGAACAAAATTATTCCTGCTTATAGATTTCTTTGACTTAGCACTAACTACTTCATGACTCAGGAATTTTTCTGTGACCAATTGGTTTGTCTGTGATCAGTACTAAGTCTGGGAAAGAAAAAAAGAATGGCTTATGAATCTTAAATTTGGATAAAAGGTAAAGAAAATTTCTTTTTAAGAAAGATGCAAGAAATTTCAGAATAAAGACAATTGCTATCAAAGGGGACCAGCCAACAAAATATAAAAGTTGTGAACAAGATTTCAGAAATGAACAACTTTTTGAAGCAGTTATTATTAACAAGTAAGTGTCTACACCATTCAGCAGTGAAATTAAAGATAAGCTTAAAACAGTTGATTCCACTTGAAGAGTAAACTTTCACTTTAGTCTTTGGGATAATAGATTAAGGTATACCAGTTCTTAATTAACCCCCCCCAAAAAAATACAAAAAAAAAAGGGAGAGAGAGAGAGAGAGAGAAAGAGATCCCGTTCCTGGAAGTCAGAGTCCTTACTGAAAGAAAAGAAGAGAAAGGTGAGTTATAGGTCATGAATGTAATAGATGTAATGTAATGCAATAGATGACTTTTTGTTAGGAAAAGAACAATAAGGAATCATTGTACTTTCATAAAGAATATAAATGAGATATTATTATTAAATCATAGGTAGATTGCCCCAGATTTGAAGAGTAGAAAAATGGAATATGGAAATTATCACCACAAATTATAACAGAATGTTATAATTCCCATTGATACTGGTGAAGTTGGAATGACATGGTACAGTCGCTAAGTGAACAAGTAAGTTTAAATCCACCAAAATATATTTAGGAAGTCCTATAAAATATTCTTTTGGAAAATAAAATTCTTCAATATTGAGAGATCTAAGTAGCTAATAATATTTTTTACTTCTTTACTTTTCCATATTCTGTCATGATTAGACAAAGTTTGTATGTTGTATGATGTGTATATATATGCATATATATATTCATATATATATATATATATATATATATATATATATATAATTTAGAACACTTACTCTTAGATGTACTACTTATGATTACTAATTATAGGTAAGACAACAAATGTGTTTTCATTCTTCAGTTAAAAACTCCTGGCAATAATCTGAATATTGAGTTCTTTGAATATTGAGTTCTTTAGTCTATATCTTTTTCTAAGATCAAGACAACTCAGTCCACGTCTTTTTCAAATATTAAGGCAATTCAAGTTAGAACTGGGTTTATCAGTTAATAGTAGTTAAGGACCTGGGTACTATTCTCAGCATGCAAATGTCATCTCTCAACCTTCTGTCATTCTAATGTCAAGTATCACTGTGGGCACTGCCGCATCTGGTGTACAAACACAGATGCAAGCAAGACACCTATACACATCAAATTTGATAAAATTAAGTAAAGTTGTTTAATATTGATAGGATTATATATATTAAATAGTTTATGTTTATTTTTCACAATTTCTTGCCCCAACCCGCAGGGCATTCAGCAGGGACCTTGGGCAGGGGAGAGAGATGAAGGTGTGACAAGAGACATGAAGAATGAGTGCAAGACATTTGTCTGATCAAGCTCTGAAAACTTTACTTCAGGTATGGTAATATAAGCACAAACAAGAGGAAGCTTCAAGGAGGAGGAAAGAGCTCCAGGGGGTTTCTGAAGGCCAGGTGGCAATCTTCAGTCTCTGGAACCAGCGGTCACAGTTTCCTCCACACCCACAAATATTCTTCCTGTTAGACTACACATGTTCTCTCAGGGCTGTATGTGTAAGATAGTAAATTTCCACAAGGCCATGGTTAAGGCCATGACTCAGGGCAATTTCTACTGTTGATATATGCAGTAGTGCCTTTTGGTAATGATTGCAATATCTTGGTTCAATGTGGTAAGGAAATAACAAGAAAATTCATATGGAAGAACAGTTTCCTAAATAATTTTGTTCCATACATCTCACAACTATGTGTGGCGATAGAAATTATTTTAATCCCTTTGATAAAAAGGCATTATTTCTGTTTTATTTTTGATATCTGTGTTCTTAAGCACCTATATATAATTACTTCATATTTTGTATAGAAAGTATGGAATAATAAATGAATTAAATGGGACTATTCTGAATAAATGCTTTAATTTGAGATACTGAGTAAAAATATTTCTGAAGGACATCACAAGAAGGCAAAGTATAAGTAAATTATATGACTTTCATATTAACATATCATATATATTTTTTATTTCTGTATTTCCAAATTTATTATCTAAATTTCTTTATTAACAATTTATATTTTGTATAATCTCCTGTAAAATATGTGTAACTATTATTACACACAATCTTTACTTCTTTCTTTGAGCTTTGGCTTTTATATGTAGTACTGTTCTACCATAAAGTTAATATTAATTTCAATTTTATTTTGCTTTTCGTTTTTCAGTTTTATTTTACAGTGAACAAGATACATTTATCCAACCTCAATGTTCAAATGAATAGCAAATTCCTAACTCTATGTTTTGCCAGTAAGAGACATCACTAACTTTCTAAGAATAATGCATATATACATAAGATATAATCAGAAAATTTAAGAGGTCAGCTTATCACCCTTATTGATTATACACTATTGATTATTGACTTTTACACTGAAAAGAGCTCTGAGAGGGAAAAAAAGGATTTCAGGAAAATATTCCTATGGATAGCAACAGATGAGTATTGATTTGTTGTTCATAGCATTTGGGGTAGCATAGCAACAAGATTGAAGATTTCCAAGAAAATAAATATGTGTATTATCAGAAGTTCAAGAGATCATAATATGGAATTCTAAGCTAAATGAGGACAATTTTAATAAAACTTAATATCTTGTGTGTCCATTCAATTCTAGGAAAAATCAAAACATTTATTTACACTGTGAGTATATGTATATATGTGTGCAGGCATATGTATGTATGTGTGCATATATGTATGTATGTTTAAATGTCATGAGATGACATAAGGGACTCATTTTTCTCCTTTCATACAGTGGGTCCCTGAGATTAAACTCATGTCAATAGGCTTGCTAGCAAGTGTCTTTATCCCCCAAGCCATCTCACTAGCCCAGATTCTAGGAAAATTTAATTTGTTCCTGATTATTTTCAAGGATTCAGATAATATTCAAGAATGTATTGTTTAAATTTTATTACATTGTATATTCCCTGACCTTTCTTTGCCTATTTCTTGCTAGCTTTATTGTTCTATGATAATATAGAATATGTGAAGCTATTTAAATTTTCCTGTATTCAGTGAGATGTGCCTTGTGTCCTAATATATCATGAATTTTAGTAAGTCCTACATACTGCTGAGAAGTCATTTATAATGTTATCATTGAGAAAGTCATTTCAGTTTTAGGTGAGTAATACACTGGATTTATTTTTATATGAATTAATAAAATATGGAAATGTGTGAAATGCAAACATGGTACATACTGATGGAGACTATTTACTGGTAGTAACCAATTTAATAATTGGTTCAGGCCACAGGAACTGTTGAGATTCTAAAAATAGGCCAGTTTTCTGTGCAGATTTACTTATATCATAGAATTAATATAAGTAAAGGTGAATGAGAATACCTTGCTTATTATCCACTGATCTCAACTTCATTTTTTCAAAGACAATGCTTATTAGCATTATATCTCTTGAATTTTTACTATGCAAGGGGATCCCAAAATTAATATTCATGATAATTTTACACAGCCATCTTACCACATTCCCACATGTGGCATAGCATTAACAAGATTTTATAATCACAGTAAGAAAACCTTGAGGCCCTTCTTTCCAGCTGTTCGTGCTGAGAGTAAATAGTGTGTGCTCCAGGCTCAGAACACACATTTATTATTTAAAAATTCCCCCCCAAAAAAACCCTAAAAATTCCTTTGAAAAACAAAACAACAACAACAACAACAAAAACAAAAGCAAAAAATTTACAAAAAAAATCTGTCACTCCTGCTAATGACATTTTTTTTTCGTTGTCATTACAAGCATTTTCTCAATAGGATAAAATGGCAACCTACAGATTAGCAAAACTCTTTACCAACATTACATCTGATAGAGGGCTAATGTCTAATATATACAAAGAACTCAAGAACTTCACTTCCAGAGAACCAAATAACCCAATCAAAAAATGGGGTACAGAGCTAAACAAAGAATTCTCAACTGAGGACTCTCAGATGAACGAGAACCCACTTCATTTCTATTGTTGGGTGCTGTTGTTTCTGTTGAAATTTTTATTAGAAATAATAAAATATAAAAGTAATGAATTGCCAACCCACATATATCCTAGTATCAAATGTTCAATGTTATTTGCTCTGGAAAATAATGTCAATCATAAATTTGTTAAAGTTCCTAGGATCTCACATTCAATTCAAACATATTTGAAAGATTCAGATTAAATGAAGTGTAATAATAATCTTAAACATCCATAATATAATGTTTCTTAGGTTCAGTAAGATTACTTGTGGGTCAAAAAGGGAAAGAAAAGAAAGAAAGAAAGAAAGGAAGAAAGAAAGAAATAGAGAGAAAAGAAAGAAAGAGAAGGAAGGAAGGAAGAAAGCCAGCTGATTTTTAATTTCCAGATCCTAAATTTAAAAGCAGGTAATATGCAAATGCAATTGTGTCAAAGACCAGCCTTGGCTTACAGAAGGAGAGTGTTTGGAAGCAATGGGAGAAATAACTTGAAGTCAGTGACAGCTTTCTAGATAGATTTCTAGATAGCTCAGCTCTTGTAGACCAAAGCTCACGCTTTTATTTACATATCAATACAATGATTACCCTATGTTCCCTTTTGACCACCCCACAAATCAGTATTTTATGACCTTAGTTCCTCCGTTCTTAGAAAAGCAAGCAAGTGCATTTTTTAACATATTAAATAAATTCAGAGACCTGCCAGTCTTTGTAAGAACAGACAAGTTAGCTGGATGGGATCTGACTATTGAGATCACCACTTCCTGGACCATAATTGGACCTAAATTTCCTCTGTCCCAGACTGACCTTGAACTCAGAAATCTACCTGCATTTGTGTCTTTCTGACAAGCTGGCTTATTAGTGCTGCTGCCTTTGTTCTTTGAGGTCCATGAAGCCTCTCATACATTTTATATTACATCCTTATAGTTTTCATTTTTGAGAAATCCTGTTAATATATTCTCAAACTAATCTTTTTAGAGTTATTTCCCACAGTCTTAAGGGCTGTTCTGAAGATCACAGCATTCGCCACTTTGCTGAAGAACACCAGACACACCCTCATCTCCAGGATCATGTGGTTTCTAATTATCATGGAGTCATTAACCTTTGCAAGGAGAATATTCCCCCCAAACCATATCAAGGTGACTAGTTCCTGAAGGAGAAACATGAACTAAAATATATACATTAATATACAAAAAAGCCTCATGCCTAGCAATACCCAACCCCCTTGTAGGTGCATGCCCTACTAGATTTCCTTCAGGACCAGGAACTGTGTTATGCTGTTATGTCTGCAGCCATGCAGGACTTGGCACATTTCCTGTTAGCTAGATGCCCTCTGTCCCACAAGATGCAAGCTTTTTGCATATGTTTGCACATTTGCATGCTTCTTTAATCTCTCTCTCTCTCTCTCTCTCCCTCTCTCTCTCCCTCTCTCTCTCTCTCTCT
>NC_045030.1:49701866-49705261 GCF_008632895.1 Mastomys coucha | reverse complement strand
AATAAAAAAAAAAGAAGAAAAAAAAAAAACTGTTTGTCACGTGATAGCTTTCTCTGATCTCTTACATTGAATACATATGAAGATCCAGTAAATAACATCAATATCATATAAAATATGTAGTGGATAAGCTCTTTGCTGAAATATTATATATTTATGGTTTTATGTCCTTAAAGAAGCAGTTTACTATATTAAATATGACATAGCAGTTATAAACTGAAAATCAGATGTTCAAATTGTGTCCTGTGCTTGGAGGTGTGATTTTGGATGAGTAATTAACACATCAAGTTACTTCATTAAAGGACATCACCTTAAATTATTTTGTAATTTATTTTTCTTTTACTTTCCTTTGAAGACATATATAAGTATATACTAGATAATGCAATGGCATAGATTTAAGTTGAAAATAATCTCATTATCTAGCAATTGACTTTGTTTTTTTTCTACCCAAAATATATATATTTTCAAGGCTCTGTACCGAATGCAGCAATATTCATAAGTGAATTTTTTGAAGTGATTAGATGATAGCTCTGATTTAGTTACTGCATTAAACCATTGATCTATTTATCTTGTTAGGGGCCTTTGAGGATGAGAAAAATGGGAGGAGATATACAGTTGCAGAAAATTATAACTGAGTCTGTGACATTTTGGAATATGTCATCAAAAAGCTTAGCATCTCCCTCTCCCTCTCTCCCCCCTCTTTCCCTCTCTGTCTCCCTTTCTCTTCTCTCTCTCCTCTCCTTCTTTCCCTCTTCTCTCCTTCTCTCCCTCTTCATCTCTCCCTCCTTCACTCCCTTCCCCCTCTCTCTCCTTCCTCCCTTTCCTCTTTCTCTTCCTCCCTCCACCTTTTTTTATTACTGGTGCTTATGGAACAAGTAGGTTGATTCTATCATAAAGTCCCACAATGTGATTTTCCTCAACAAAGTTCAGAAACAATGAAGCCAGGTAATCCTAGACAGAGGTAGAAATAATTATGTGCATCAAAACGAATCTCTCATGACAAATTTAATTTTTTCTTTATTTTATCACAGCTATGCAAAGCTGCATATCACAGTTAAAGCAAATGAATTAAAAATGCTTGTAAACTCAAAATAACTGATCCGAAAGAAAAAATGTGTAACTACCTGCGTATTCTGTGTTGTGAACAAATATTTCCTACATATCATGGTCACCATTATTGTCATGGTTATTTTCTGTTTTGTTTGTGTTAGAACTTGTGTCCTGCTTCATTGTCATTTGAAACATATATTTCCATGTGCAGTGTAGGTTATTTAAAAGGAATAAAAGAAACATTAGTAAAAATAAAGTTGTGTGATTCTTGGTAAACCATGTAGATTTGCAATTGCTTGTTTTAAAATAAAAAAAGGTTAACTTGCTGATTTAAAAGTTCTTGAAATCATTATAGATTGAGTTATTACTCTATTCAAAACAGAGTTAGCGTTATAAATCCAGTGGCTTATCTATTGGACTGCATTTCACTATCAACTTTTCAAATATAGATAAACACATCTGAAATCACAGTGTGAGCCAAGGTGTTGTTTTTGTTTCTTTGATTGCTTTTATTTGTTGTGAATAATCCTACACCTTTCAAACTCTCTGAATTTATGTATTACTTTTAAACCTTTTTGAAAATAATGTTATAATGATTGTCATAAACAAGTGAATAAAGAAACTTGAACATTGTAGAATTTTTTGTTTTCTCAATTTTTAGCATATCCCCAGTTTTTGTTTTGTCAAGCATTAATGATAGCCCATTAATTTAGAAAGATTAGGGCAGGTGCTTTTTAAAATATTAACCCATGTTAATCAGAAAAAGAAAAATTGCCAGAGGAATTGAATGATGAATTAACTTATTAAAAGAGTATGCACTGATACCAAACAATAAGATGCAACTTCTCATCAAGAGAATAAATGTTTCATGAAAACAAATTACATACCATATTCTATAAATTCTGGCCATCAGATTTTGTGAATGTCACTTAGCATCAAAAATATACTCAGTATCATTATGTCTCTTTTATTCTCTCAAATATGTTCTAATAATGTAGATTTCTACATGTCAGTAATTTTTTCAGTAAATATGAGCAAAAAGATCTGTAACTTTTGAACATGGAAAAATGTAATACATGCTTAAAAATAATCGGAAACAAAAGCATCAACAATTATCTTCTAAATATAAACTGAATTGGTCATGATAAAAGTCTACAATCTTTAAGATTACAAACTTTCTATCCTCCCTTCTTCTTCTATACACATAAGCAGACTTGCTAATGTCTGCATGTACCAAAAGCCAAAGATTATAAGACTGACTATTGTTTTCTTCCTATCTTGCTCTACTTATTTTTGAGAGAGTTTCATGAAACCTGGTGTTCACTGTTTTAGGTGGGCTGTGTGTCTAGCAATCTCCTCAGATTTGTCTTTCTTATTATGCTGGAGCCCAAAGGTGGAAGTATGTGCAGTTCTTCCTCAATCAAATTTTGCATTGCAAAATAATAAGAAACCCTTCATAGTATGCTCCTAGTGAATACATTCTCTAACATTGTCACTGGGTTTGATTTATATTTAACTGTTCCATGTGCAATATATATAATGTTACAGGGTATAGAATTACCCCATGAACCCTGAGTTTGTTTGTTTGTGTTTTTTTTACTTGAAAAGTCTAATTCAAGTTGTATTGTGAATCATCCTTAGCACACACATTTATTTCCCCTGGCTGGAATATCCACTCCAATTCTATTTTCATTAAAAGACTAACAAATACCTTTTGACCTCATTTTTAATTAATTAATTTAATTAATTAATTAATTAATAATGTGTAGATCACTTCCTCCCTTGCTAGTCCTCCCTCAAACAGTCCACCCTACCATAACCTCCTCCCCTTTTCCTCTGAGATTGTAGAGGATCCCCTGGGTATCTCAGGAAGCTGGTAAACTCTCTACAAGGCAGGGCAAATTGTCTCCCATTGAGGCCAGATAGCCCAGTTAGGGGAACAGATTACACAGACAGGCAACAGCTTAAGGGATACCCCCCCACACACACACTCCATATGTTGGGAGACCCACATGAAGACCAAGCCGCTCACCTGCTACATATGTCAAGGGCCTGGCTCCAGCCCATATATACACTTTTCTTTTTTTTTTGGAAATAAAGGCAAGGGAATTTATTTTTAAAGCAGAAGTGAAGAAAGTTTTAAAAATAACATGGCTTATTGTTTTTTTCTATGTACGTTAACAAAATACATCAAGTGTCAAGATAATCTCAAAGCATAGCTTTCCTTGACACTGTCTTAATCTTTAAAAATATAAGTTTACTATTTTGTTTAAACTTTTGTTGCATTATGATGAGAAAAGTTACATGATTTTGATTTATCTGAATTTGTTAACATTTAAAAACATATT
>NC_045030.1:49682550-49698185 GCF_008632895.1 Mastomys coucha | reverse complement strand
TGTCTTTCTTAAGGTCCTGTATCATCACCATGAGAAGTGATTTTATATCTGAATCTTGTGTTTCCGGTATGATGGTGTGTCCACGACATGCTATGGTGGAAGAATTGGGTTCTGATGATGGCAAGTGGCCTTGGTTTGTGTTGTTTTTTTTCTTATACTTGCCCCCTGCCATCTGGTTAACTCTAGTGCTACCTGCCCTGGCTAAATCTGACTGGATCCTGTCCTTCCTGTGATCCTGGTTGTGTCAGAACTCCTCAGAGTCAAGCTGTCTCTGTGATCCTGTGGTTCTGGCATCCTGGGATCCTGGGCTTTTTAGATCACCTGGGAGTGTTGCTTTCTCTGTGTGTTGTGGGACTGGCTGCAGAGCTTGTGCCCAAGGTCTGCTCAGAACACTAACCCAGACAGACTGGAAGTCACTGAGCTGGCAGAGTTCCTGTGTGCCTGTTCACGCTGGTCCCAGTTACTCCCAGTGTTGGGACAGATGTTGGTTCCTGCTTACCTCTGATCCTGGGTGTGTCAGAGTGCCTGGGAGTGGAGCTTCCTCTGGGTGTTGTGGGACTGGCTGTAGAGCTTGTGCCCAAAGTCTGCTCTGGACTCCAGCCCAGGCAGACAAGAAGGCCCGTATACACTCTACAGCTTGTGGTTCAGTCTCTGATAGGGTAAAAAAGGAGAAAATAAATAGAAATCAAAAATTGTAAAAATTGGGTAAGCTTCCAAAAGAGAAAGCCAAAAGAAAGAGAAAAGAAGAGAAAATAGGATGAAAAAAGAAAAGGCACTGATATGACATTTTAAGATAAAAACTTCTAATGAATTTCTCATACTACTACCAGAGGATCCAGCTATACCACTCATGGACAGATGTACCCAGAAGACTTTCCAAAATGTAATAAGGACATATGCTCCACTATGTTCATAGCAGCCTTATTTATAATAGCCAGAAACTGAAAACAAACCAGATGTCCCTCAACAGAGGAATGGATACAGAAAATGTGTTATATTTAGACAGTGGAGTACTATTCATCTATTAAAAACAATGAATTTATGAAATTCTTGGGGAAATGAATGGATCTAGAGAATATCATCCTGAGTGAGGTAACCCAAAACCAAAAGAACATATATGGTATGAACTCACTAGTAAATCGATATTAGCCCAAAATCCCAGAATCCCCAAGATACAATCCACAAACCACATGAAATTCAAGAAGAAGGAAGATCATTTCGGTTTTTGTTTTGATTTGTTTCGTTTTTCTTTTGTTTTGTTTTACTTTTGCTTGTATATTATGTTCTCTGATTTTGTGTTTTCATGTGTTTCCTGTGTGGATATGATCTCTGCATGTACATGTTCTTCTCATATCTTTTCTTGATCTCCTCTACCTTTTTCTCCATCTTATACCATTTTGGCTTTTTTGCCTGTCTTTTTTCTAAAGAGAGAGAAAGATGGATTGGAGTTGGATGCATGGGGAGATGGGAAGACATAATGGAAGGGAAATCCTGATCAGAATATATTTTGAAAAAAATTATTTTTAATTAAAATATATAAAGTTTCTCTGTGTATACCTGTGCATTAGGATGCACACATGAATATAGTTTCCTGTGAAGACCAGAAGTACCACATCTTCATAGTATTGGGTTTATGAGTGGTTACATGCTCTCATATGTGGATGTTGAAATACAACTTGGGTCCTCTGCAAGAACAATATATATTCTTATCTGTTTTGTATATTTCCCTAAAATCTACCACCTTAAAATTTTGAAATGTAGAGTGATTTTTAAAAATCAATTTGTGTCAAACTTCTATACAATTTAGATAAATATTTTACTGAATATGCTGTTAAGTATCTTCTTATACTATTCATTTTTATACTTTTTGTGACTATAATTAATAACATTTTATAGAAATGAGATCATACTGTACTGATTTTCCTGTGACTACTTTATATCACAGAATATAATGTTATTCAGCTTATTCAAGAATTTTATAAAATAACAGTTTTCTTCTTCCTAAGAAAGTAAAGCATATGTATATGTGTAACACATTAGCTTCACCCATTAACCTAATAATGTATATGTGCATTGTTTGTACATCTTGTCTATCAGTTATATTGCTGTGAGTAGTAACTGAGTGTGGGTATTGGTTGGACAAACTGATTTCATGAACTTATGTATATACAGAGAAGTATGTCCTATGATCCTTTATTTAGTTGCCTGAATAAAGTTAATAATGATATTTATGATTGTGTTATTTTAGCTTTTAGCAATGATTCACAAGCATTTTCTTATTGCTTTCACATCTTTTCTAGAATTTGTGAGTGTACTTTTTTATATTATCCATTCATATGTAAATGCATATCTTATAATTCTAACTTATATTTCATTGATGATTAATGACTATTTGGCTTTTCATATATATGTTGGATTGAAATAATTTCAATGAGCCCTATTGATTTAGACCCTTTAAGATATGTTGACAGCATTGTTTGCTTTGTTTCTTTAAAATAATTAAGTATTTTATATAACTTGTTTTCAACACAACCCTCTCCTACCTCCCTTTATATAAAATGAGCCAAAAGTCCATTAAATTTTTTCTGCTTTGGAGCCATACCCAGTAGTCACAAAATTATATATTAACAAAAATTTCCAATATTAATGTGCTATTTTAGAATTTTTGATAAAATTGAACTGATCATAAGTGGTCAATTTTATTTCTCATATACCTACATTGTTTCAATGGTGAATATGTCCTTTTTTTTTCTACAATATCAGCACCATACTGTTTAGATAGGTTTTGATGTGCGAAAGTATAATGCTTACAGTTTCATTGCTTAAGTCAAGACATCTTTACCTTTGTGAGATATTTTTGTTATAGTGTAAACTTTAGTATTACCTACATTTTATTTATGTAAACATGATGTTTGAAATTTGAATGTAGATTGCCATGAAACTTTAGACCTCTTAGCATAGATATTATTCTTATTTCAAATACTACAAAACACATCTAAGTAACTGTACTTAATAAAGAATCAAGACATAATGAGCTCATAGCTGTGGAAGCACTGCAAGATTTAATTAGCTTCTTCTAAGATTTGCCAATATTAAATAATACAATTATATATAGAATAGGCTACATAGTAAGACAGTAAAACACAGAGCGATTTAAGGATCAATCTAGCTTTTATTCAAAGAATGTAAAATCACAAAAATTGGCAAGGGTCTCTAAAAATAGCTGAATATATTTTAAAGATAGCACTCACAATGACGTAACAAGCTCTCATGGGGTTATTATATTATACCCATTTTCATATTGCTAATCTTTCAGACAAGATTCTAAAATATGAAACTTTGCATGACAAATCATATCAAAATCATAGTATTTATCCCTTGGATTTTAGATATTAGGGGTTTCTTTCAGCGTGAATTATATCTGTTCACACATAAATATTTCCAATATATTAACTCATTCTGGGGTCTGTTAAAAGCCTGCCCCTGGGAACAAAGCAAATTCCTTCCAATGAATACCTGCCATTTGCAACCCCCAACTCATCTACTTTCATGATACAATGTTGTTTAAGGATAAATATGATTGCAGTGGGTGAAACAGAGAAGTAAAAGAGAATAATAGGTCCAAAGAAGAAAATGATAATGGGCAACACAGATAGTGCATTTTGAGACTCCAGCCTGTAATGAATGGATAATGTGTGGAGGGAGGAGTGTGCCATAAAACATTTGGGAAGATCAGGTTCCTTTGTTTTGCTTGCCTTAGCATAAATAACCACTCTGTCACATATGGCAACCTGATATTTACAACATACACCATTTTCTGTTCTGTGCACCTAGTGATTTATAATTTCTAGGTAATGACTATTACTTCAGTCTCATGACTAAATTAAGTATCATTCATTCTGCTTGAGGCTGTATGTGGATTATTAACTATTATAACTATAGGAGAGTCACTGGTGGTTTTGGGACTTCACACTTATGGTATATATATTTTTCAAAAAGTAAAATGTCTCCTGATTCATTTTTTAAAAGGCACTGTTTATTTAACATTTTTTAGTTCCATAAAAAATTTAGAATTTTTCTAGTACTTTGAAGAGTGTGATTGAAATTCTGATAGAAATTATATTAAGTCTGGAATCACTTTGAGTAGTGAAATCATCTGTGAAAACAGAATATTTTTCTAGAATTTAATATCCTCTACAGTTTCTTCTCTGAGTGATTTATAATTTGCAGTATAATGTTTTATTTCTGCAGCTATGTTTGAATTAATTCCTTGCTACTTTAAGGTTTTATAACTATTGAAATTAAGATTCTTTCCTTAATTTGCATCTCAGATAATTTTCTTTTAGCATAGAATAACAATACTTGTTTTATATGTCAATTTTGCATTCTGCAAATTTGATGCGTTTAGTTTTAGTAGTTTCTTGGAATTTTTAGAGTTTTCCAGATACAGGGCATGTCATTCGTTAAGATGGCAATTGAATTTCTGCATTTCCCTCATTAGCCTGTTTCCTTCTTTAGCCGGGTTATTTTGGATAGGACTTCTAGCTTTAGCTGGAATAAAAGTAAAATTTTACATAGAAATTTTTAAACCTTTCTGATTCAGCATGATTTTGGCTAGTGACTTAAGTAAATAAATAAATAAACACATACATACATACATACATATATATATATATACATACATACATACATAAATGTTCTTTAATATATGGGAAATATATATCTCATGCACAACATATGTATTATTATTAAGAGAGAAATGATATTGATTTCATATAAATGACTTTTATATATAATAATATTGCTGTATTGTATTTATCATTATTTATATATATAGCACATTTATTAATTTGTATATGGAAAGCCATTCTACCCTATCTGGGTTCACCTTAACTGATCATGATAAATAAAGTTAGGTTTAGTTCCCAAGTACTTTCTTGAATATTTTTGCATCTATGTTCATTCATCAAATATATTGGTCTGAGCACGTGAGAGATGGCTCAACAATTAACAGCACTTGCTGCATTTCCAGAAGGCCCGATTTTAGTTCTTATCAATCACATGGCAGCTCAAAGCCTTATGTCAATCCATTTCAAGGGGTTCTGTCATTTCTTGCTTCTAAAAACCTTTCACACAGAGACTATTTACAAAGTATCCCTAAAATTAAATAAAAATAAATGAATCTTTGGCTTATGGTCATTTCTTCTTTTTTTTATTTTATTCACTTTATATTCTGATCACCACATCCCTCCTTCCTCTCTTCCCAGACCCACCCTTTACAAATCTCTGCCGTCATTGCCCCGACTCTATCTCCACAAAGCAGCAGATTTTCCATTTGAGTAACATGCTACCCTGGGACATCTAATCCAAGCAGGACAAGGAACATATTCTCCTATTGAGGCCCAACCAGGCAGTCAAGGTAGGGTAAAGGGATGCAATGGAAGGAAACAGAAACTAAAATAGCCCCACTCTGATTAGGGGAACCACATATGTGTAGGGAGCTCTCTGGTTGGTGGCACAGACTCTGTGAGCTCCCATGATCCCACATTAGTTGACTCTGTAGGTCTTCTTGTGCTATCCTTGGCCCCTCCATCTTGTATACTTCTATCCCACACTCTTCCTCAAGACTTCTGGCTCTGACAGATATTTGGCTGTGGGTCTCTGGCTCTGCCTCCATACCCTGTTGAATGAAGCCTTTCAGGAGACAGTTATGGTACTAGATTCCTGACTGCAAGCATAGCAGAGTATTATTAATGGTATCAGGGATTGTCTCTCTCACATGGGATGGTTCTAAATTTGGGACCTCAGTCTCTGCCCCATCTTTATCCCAGCACATTCTTTAGCAATTTTTAGGCAAGACAAATTTTGAATAGAAGGTTTCGTGTGTATATTGATGTCTGCCTCTCCCTGATCTGAAAGTCCTGCTTGGCTAAAGGAGGGGACCACTTCAATTTCTACATCCCCTCTCACAAGAATCTCAGTTAGAGTCTCCCCAGTAGACTGCCCTTATCTTCTAGTCTCCCAGGCTTCCAGGTACTCACAAGAGATGCCACCTGTCTATTTACATTCTCATTCCCAGTCCTCTCTTGCCCTCCTCCCCTCACCTGATCTGAATCCCAATTTCCCCCTCACCACCTCTCCTACCCAGTTCTCTTTCTCCATCCACTTCCAAAGACTAGTTTCCCCTTCTGAGTAAGATTCACACAACCTCCTTTGGAACCTCCTCACCTAATTACCCAGTTTCTTTGGGTCTATGGATTGTAGCATGGCTGTCCTACACCTTATGGCTCCAGTATCTTGCAAGGACACTGGCTTGACTATTTCATTGCAGCTTTATTCATAATAGTCAGAAACTGGAAATGACCAAGATGTCTCACAACTGATGAATGGATAATAAAAATGTAGTTCACTTACACAATGGAACAATACTCTGCTATTAAAAACAAAGACATGATTTTTTTCGAGCAAATCGTTGAAATTTAAGAATATCATCCCAAGTGGGGTAACTCACACCCCAAAATACATTAATGGTATGTACTCACAAGTAAATATTAGCCATAAGGTACAAGATAAACATCTTAAGATCCACAAACTCAAAGAAACCAAATAATAAGGAATACCTAAGGAAAGATGGTTGAATCTTTCTCAGAAGCAGAATTAAAATAGATATCAATGGTAGAGGGAGGGAAGTGGATGGGAGAAGAGATGGAGAAGGGAGTTGGGTGGGGATTTTAAATATAGGGAGTGCTGGGGAAAGAGAATTAAAATCAGCAGCGAGGGAGGATCTCTAGGACATGCCAGAGACCTTGGACAGGGGAGGATCCA
Organism: Mastomys coucha; assembly: GCF_008632895.1. Lineage (NCBI taxonomy): Eukaryota > Metazoa > Chordata > Mammalia > Rodentia > Muridae > Mastomys > Mastomys coucha. Next base: position 49,691,360 of record NC_045030.1, on the reverse strand, counting down.
TGGTGTCTATGGAGATGACTCTAGCTGAAGTGGCTACTTCCTATAGGCAGGCCAGACTCTCAGTGGAAGAATAAGGATAGTGACTCAAAAACTTCCACCCAAAATGTTTCTTGCCTAGAAGATATGCAGGGACAAAGAGAGAACAGAGACAGAGGTAATGGCCACACCCCATGACAGGACCAAATTGAGACCTCTTCCAAGGGCAAGAATTAACACTTGACACTATTAATTATATTCTGGTATGCAGACAAGATCCTGGCATAATTGTCCTCTGAGAGGCTTCACTCAATAGCTGACTGAAACAGGTGTATAGAGGCAAACAGGGAATCTTCTGGAAATGTTGGGGGAAGGATTGAGAAACCTGAAAAGCATAGATACTCTATAAGAAGACCAACAGAGTCAACTAAACTGGACCCCATGATTCCGGAGACTGAATCAACAACCAAAGAGCAAGCATGGTCTGGACCTACACCCCTGCCCCTACATATGTAGTAGATGTGCAACTTAGTCTTTATGCAGGTCCCCAACAACTAGGGTAAGTGTTATCCTTGAATCTTTTGCCTGCCTGTGGATCCCTTTCCCCAAACTGGGCCACCTTGTATGGCCTCAGTATGAGAGGATGTGCTAGTCTTACAGTGATCTGATGTCCTAGGGTGGTTAGGTAAGTGAGTGTGATACCTAGCAGGGGAGAAGAGAAGAAGGAAGGAGAAAGGGAAGGAGGAATAGGGGGATGAGCCCTAAGGATAAAAGGCTGATATTGGGACTTAAGGTGAATAAATAATTAATATAAAAGTATCAAAGGCAAAAACAAATAAAAATAAACTTACTTTGAGTTGAGATTTCATCTTATCCCATTCAGAATGGCTAGGGTCAACAAATAATTTAAAAACAAATGCTGGCAAATTTGTGAAAGAAAGACAAAAATCCCAATTCACTGTTAGTAGTAATACAAAGAAGTACAGCCACTCAGGATGTCTGTAAGGAGCATCCTCAAAAAATTAAAAGAAAATCAACAAGCTATAACCTTCCTGGGTATATGCTCAAATAACTTGCAATCTTAGTTTACAGATATTCACCAAGGAATGTGCAATATCCAGGATATAAAAACTATGAAATATCCTCAACAAATAAGATAATTCAGAAAATGTAGTGCATAAGCATAGTGGAATTCTATGAACTCCATTGGAATTCATAAAAATGAAATCACAAAATTTTAAGGTAAATGGATGAACCTAGAAATGATCATATTGAGTGAAGTTCAACTCACTCAGAAATACAACTTCTGTATGTTCACTCTCACCTGCAGTTCCTCAGATATGAGTGTGCAACATCCAATGATCACAAAAACCCATAATGTATAAAGAAACCATAGGTGTGTGGTGTGGCTTGGGAAGTGAATAGCAGAATATAGGTTATATATAATAGGTAATAGAATGATGAGGAGGCACTTTTAACTTGTTGGGAGGGAGTCTAGTATAGAAAGAGACAGAGAGACAAGGTCTACATACCACCAAGTTTGTTTGATAAAGCCTCAAGAAATCTTATTTTTTATATTAAGTTACTATTAAGAATATATATACATACATATGAATATATATATTCTCCCCTTCTCTTCATGTGTGTGTGTTTGTGTGTGTGTATGTGTACTTGTGTACATGTAGGTATGTCTCAAAGAAATTTAAGCCACTTGGGTGTCCAAGTGATTCTAAAAACAATTTAGATTTTCCAGGTAACACTTGATCCTTTCTCAGGCACTGAGGGAAAGTCTCTTTGACTCAAGATGCCATTACAGCTGGAATAAGGACTCAGATGATTTGAGATGGAAATATTTTTAAAGCCTCTTTCCAATGGTCTAGTTTCCATGGTTGTAAGAAATACTATTCAAACTGCTAAGAATCCAACCCAACTGTAACATCTATTAATCATTACAGTAACAATCACAACAAGAAATACACAAAAATGGAATTATTGACACTGTCCTTTATAAATTTGTTATATCTTTATCTGGTTCTGGTTCCATGGTAATACTTACCTCCAAAATTGTTCCCTTTTATATCATTATTTGTGTAGGAGAGAAATTATAAGCATAAAGTTCATTTTCTTTAAGCCTGTAATAGCATCAATATTTTATCACCAGATAAAAGTTTGTTCATTGTATATTTTCATTCTTTAAGTGTTTGAGGGAAACCAAGCCAATGTTTACATAAAATATCCTATATTTTCATTGTTGAAAATAAACTCAAGTAGTATTTGTTAAGATAATTTGTCCCCAAATCTTCCTCCTTGGTCAGGATTAAACCAAGATAGATTCTGTATTAGCAGCCTATGTGTCATCACTATAGGATACTACTTGACTGTCAATAGAGTCATAATGGAAGAGCCAACTGCAGGATGCTATATTGTCACATTTGTGCCTACCAATGACACAAACTAGTGTCTTATCTTGAGAATTCCAGCTGCCAAGAATCAATGACACTGTTAGAACAAAGACCCACACTTCTGCAGGCTGTTGATTACTGAGTTGGATTTCAGGCTAAGATCACTGTAAACATTCAAAAAAATATTAAAGGAAATAAAATTCTTGTAGACTTTGTTTATGTGTCTTTCCCTTTCTCTGAAGTTGTTCCAAATACAGGCCAGCGGGTGTGATCAATTAGGATATTCTAGAGTGAATTTACTTATCTAACCCTTGAGTCCCAAAGAAAAGGCCCATGCTAATTATCCTGTTCTATCCAGTCTTGTGTGGTGTTGCACTGTTTGTATTTAGGATTCTGTTTATGAGAAACATATCTGTCCTGGTGCTGAGTTAAATTTTACATGATCACTAACACCTGAGGGCAATGAAAAAATTCTAGAGGACAGTAGAAATAATTAGGGTTAACTTCAAGGGTAGTAATAGTATACTCCCCAGACAATTATTATATCTACTAGTTCATAGGTTATCTGTCATCTGATGTCCAGGTTACTCTAAAAGCTCTGTATGTAACATCTAGACAGTCCATGGATTTTTTTAAAAACATTTATTTATTTATTTATTTATTTATTTATTTATTTTAACATGCTGATCACTGCTTCCCTCCTCCCAGTGTGCACCTTACACAGTCTATCCCTTGTCTTCTCTCTGCTTCTCTGAGATGGTGGAGGGGCCCCCTGAGTATCCCCCACTCAGGCATATTCTAGTCTAGGTGCATTCTGTCCCACTGAGGCCAGACTAAGCAACAGAGTTAGGGGAATGGGATTCACTGACAAACAAAAGAATCAGGGACAGCTCCCACTCCATTTTCGGGGGACTTCCCAGGAAGATAGAGATGCATATCTGCTACATATATGTCCAGAGACCCTAGGTCCAGTCTGTGTATGCTCTTTGGTAGATGACTTCATCTTTGAGAGCCCATAAGAGTACATAAACTTCAATTTGTTAATAATTTCTGGATCTCAGTGATATCTAGGACAACAATGTGCACTGCCTTTGTTATCCTGATCTACAGTGATTGCAGTTTTGTTCACTGTTCTGCCATTCAGCGCTGCAGGATTACTTATGTTTTTAGCCAATTTTTGAACTCTGCCAATTACCATGAACATATCTGGCTATATAGGTTTTAGGGTTTTGTTCAGCACTAGGTTTTACTTGTCTAGTCCTAGAATATCAAAACCAGTCTATCATGTGGCTTCAAGTCTATCTGTCTTCCCTAAAGACAATACATTTTTTTTCCATGCTGACCTACTTGACATCATAGAAGGCAGTATTAAAGCTTTTTTGTTTTTTTTTTATTTATATTTAAAGAAGACACTACAACTTTACCCTCTTATTTTGTTAGCTCTTCTGAAGGTACTTTTTAAATTCAAGTCGATATTCAGATATATGGAACTGTGGTGAAATGTTGACCAAAAAATTACTCAAATCTCATCTCAGAACTATTTCTTCAAGCTTTTTGGTTATTTCAGTAAGAGGCTCTTTTCAATTAAGGAGTTATTAATTAGTGATTCAACAGATATTTCCTTATATTTCAAAAACCAGCTGAACAAAAATATCTTAGATTTGCAAGATTATATGTGTATGGTGAGCATGCTTGCAATAGTTAATATGGCTGACTAGAAAGCAGATAAAATTCTTAAATGGCATTATCATACTGAGAAACACAGGGTAGAATTAGGGTAGTACATTTTCACAAAATTTTCTTAATGATATTCTGTTTTGTTTTGTTTTATCAATTTCACTTGGTTGCTGCAAACTTTGATGACTTTTCAGAATTTGTCTAAAGATAATCATGGGAATAATCATGGACAGATAATTGGCAGCTTATGCCAAAGTATAGGCCTCTCATTTTTGCTGAAGTCATTGGATATTTGATTTTAAATAAGACATACTTTACTTTAATAGGACCTAAAGACATATACATTTTAATGGCCTCATATCAGTTAACAGAGTTTGACATGATCAAATTGAAATTTTTTTATCCAAATTTGCCATGCTACTTAAAATCCATTATTAATTAGCATCAAAGTGTTCTACTAATTCTACAGTTTCTGTGGCAAGAAATTTGTTAGAATTGCACTTTACTAATGAGATATGATGCCCTCAGACTCAAAAGACGCTAATTTTCACTTAAAAATTATCACTTTGAAATGTGTATTGTAAGGTGGCTAATTTAGGTTCATTAATATAATGATGTAAAATCTTCAATCAACAATAAAATTGTATGCATATTAGCTTGAATAAATACAAGATGTATATACCTTTAAGCTATCATAAGGTAACAGATGTTAAAAAATATAAAAAAAGCAGTATCTTTATTTAAGTACATCCAAATTGACCTGAAAAGAAAAGGGGCAGTTTAAACTTTCAGAAATGAATATTTTTGTTACCTATTATCTGTGAAAGAATAACATTATTAGAATTCTTATAAAGCAAAATCTGAGTTAAGCATAATTTGCATGTATATTTATTTTAGTTACATACATGGGCTTAGCCATTTTCTCAAAAAAATTAACAGTTGCAGTTTTCTGAATTTTACTCTTTGCCCTCTTTTTGGCCTAAAATAACATTAACATATTAAGTTTTTATTTTTAAAGCACATTATCATTAATAATACAAGTCACTGAAAAACACATATTTATATACTTTGAGCTAATATTTTAGTTTTAGTTCAGAATATTAAAGAATCTTAACTTGTATTTATATTTATAAATATCAGTCCTTATAACAAGTTTAGTTTTGCTGTAGTAAATTATAACCATAAGAACTCTGAGGAATAAAGGAAACATTCTTCATATTGAATAGCTTCATAATTTAGTGAGTATAATTTTTAGTTTCTCTGTGAATAATGCTTTACAAGTAATCCAAAGTTTACTCCCTGAATTGTTTTGGGAGATTTATAAAACATGAAGCAAAGTAAGATTGTAAAATTCTATCCTCTATTGGTTGAGAATATACATTTTGTATTCTCTCTATTTTCTGGATCTAGGAATAGTTTAGGGAGAGTCAGATTAGAACCCAGAACTCATGTTTAAATATAATAAAAGCCTAAGAAATACAGAACAATATTGAATACGTAACTTGTGTTAAAATCTTAGTTTCACTCTAGAAAAGACTTTGTTCTACTCTCTGTACTCCTTAGTTGCTCTTTCATTCTCTGTGTAGAGCTGCTCCCTTCTAGGCTTTGCATCTTCCTTATTAGTCTATTGACGTTCTTGTTTAGCTACCATTTAGGCAGTTAGGTTTATGAGACTTCACGATTGTGGCTTCTGTTATTCCTAGGAGACCTATTGTCAGTGCAAATTACTTGCTCCTGTCCTTTGGCTATTAAAATATTTCTGTAACCTCTTCTGCAACAGTTCCTGAGATTTAGATGGAGAAGTTTTAGTGTAGATATATTAGTTGGAATAGTACTCCACAAGTATGAATTTTGAATAGTTGTGGTATCTTGTAATAGTCTCTATCTCTAGCAAAGAGATGTTTCTTCACTGGTCATCCCTAAAATGGCATACATATAAATAATAATATACAGACTAAGTAGATTGTATATTTATATGTATGTATATAACAATAATTAACAAAACAAGGGGTCATTAACTTGAAGTAGAGAAAGATGGGGAATATGAGAGTATTTGCCTAGAGGAAAGGGAATGAGGAATTAAATTATTGTGATCTCAAAAGTTAAAGAAAGAAAAAGAAAACCCAAGTTCTATTCCTATTTAGCTTTACATGATAAGGCAACTAAAATACATTTTCTTTATCTGATATTCTTGGACACACTTTCTGAGGTGATGAATAAATGTTTACTTGTGGGCTGACTAGATGGCTCAGTGGGTAAAAGCACTGACTGCTCTTCCGAAGGTCCTGAGTTCGGATCCCAGCAACCACATGGTGGCTCACAACCACCCGCAATGATATTGGACGCCCTCTTCTGGGGCAGTGTCTGAAGACAGCTACAGTGTATTACACTGGAGTGGAGCGGGGCCAGAGTGAGTGGGGCAAGAGCTCAATTCCCAGCAGCCACAAGATGACTCACAGCCATTTGTACAGCTACAGTGAACTCATACACATAAAATAAATAAATAAATCTTTTTTTTAAAAAAAAAGTCTACTTGTTAAAGGCATAGAGAAAATATCGGAACTAGGCTACAACCCTAGTCCAACTTGGCAAGTCAATGAATTTACTGAGGTTAAGCAGGACTATGGGCAAGAAATTTCTTAAAGGAGGCTGAAATTGCTCAACAACAACTGTATCACAAAAGTCCACCACAACATGGATGCCAGCTCAAAAACAAAACAAAACAAAACAAAAAAACAAAACAAAACAAAAAGATGAAAACCTTAAGCATACTGCACAATCAGCCGAAACTTCAACAAGTTGGAAATTGTCCTTTCCAGGTACCTTTGTTATTACATCATCCACAGTTTGGCAGGTCTCTGCCTCTTCCAAAAGATTCAGATGGTCTGATCCTCTTTGAAATACCATGGCTTATTTGAATAAGCAGTAGTATTATTTACTGCTTATATATGCCTGGGGCAAAAGATATCCAGTGTATCTGATCTGTTTCATGATCTCCTGAAGCTTCTGCATTGATATTTTTGAGATCAAGGAGCTTCTGTACAACAAATAATATTTTAGATCCCTTTAGAACTTCCTGCATCTTAATGAGCCACCCTGTAAGATGTTGTTTTCTTTTTCAGGTAATAGATATATTATACTTAAATATCTCAACTGTAAAGTGAGAGACAAATATTATACAGAACATAAAAGGATTCCAAGACCCTCAGTGGAGGGATAAGAACACCAACCCACCCACAAAGCTTTCTAACCAAAATTTATCCTTTCTATAAGAAATGGAGAGACAAAGATGAAAGAAGAATGAAGAAATGGCCAATCAATAACTGGCCCAATTTGAGACCTATCCCAAGGGTAAGCACCAATTTCTGGCACAATTAATGATACTTCTATTATGTTTCCAGACAATATAATTCTCCTCTGAGAGACTCCATCCAGTAGCTGACTAAAACAGATACAGAGGCCCACAGTCAAACATTGAACAGAGCTGGGGAACTCTTTTGGAAGAATTGGAGGAAGAATAAAAGGCCTCAGATGAGATAGGGCCCCCATAGGAAGACTAACACAGTCAACTAACCTGGAACTTCGGGATCTCAGAGACTGAGCCATCAAACAAAGAACATAGACAGGCTAGACCTAGGCCCTCGGCTCATATGTAGATGTGTAGGTTGGTCTTCATGTGGGTCCCCCAAACATTAGAGTGGAGACTGTCACTAAAGCTGTTGCCTGTCTGTAGGTCTTTTTCCCCTAACTGGGCTGCTTTGTTTGGCCTCACTAGGAGACAATGTACCTTAGCTCAGCAGAGCCCGAGTAGGGGATACATAAGTGGGGCTCACACATTCTCAGAGAACAGGAGAGTATGAGAAAGACCGTGTGAGGGGAGATTGGTAGGAGGGGACAGTTATTAGTATGTAAAGCAAATAAATAAATATATAAATAAATAAATGAGAGAAAGATGATTAGTTAAATCAGCTCTCAGAAATATGTCATATTATTAAATGTTGCCATGTTAGGCTAACACATGAGGTTTCTTTCAGATAAACTGATACAGATACCATAAACTTTTAACCACTGGTGATATGTCTTCTTACGTTACAAATTTTGTATAAAATATTTGGAATGTAAATTCTGTTTCACAAATGCTACTTACCTACCTCAATGTATTGATTTAAAAATAGTGCTCATTGCTAATTTTATTATAGATTAAAATCTCTGCTAGCTTTCAGAGAAAAGAATAAGCAAGACAACATGGAAAGTATAATATATATCTAGTGATAAATGCGAGTTTTTATGTTATTAATGATGATAATCATAAGTACAGGTTTAATGGTACACTTACATAGTTAGTTTGTGGGAAAATTTTTCCATAGATGTCTTTAAAAGACTAATGAAAACACTAAGGACATAGTACTGAGTAGACTGTAAAATTAGAAAACTTATTAAAGAATGAAAAAAGTGGAGTACATGTTCTACAATAAATCATAAAAAAAATTGCACCTTAAAAAGATGGATATCCTTTGTGTGACATTTATACTACCAATGGCATACTCGAACCCCTATCTATAAACCAAATACCACTGTTTTCATTTTTTGTTGTTGTTGTTTTGAAACAGGTTTTTCTTCTATGCAGTTCTGGCTGTTCTGGAACTCACTCTGTAAAACAGGCTGACCTCAAACTCACAGAAATCTACCTGCCTCTACCTACTTTGTTCTGCGATGTGCCACTGATGCCTGGATTACCACTTTTATTCTTTACTC
>NC_045030.1:49680908-49682540 GCF_008632895.1 Mastomys coucha | reverse complement strand
ATATTATATGTATATTTATGCTGTGTGTATGGGGGTGGAGAGGTTAGAGTTGGCCACTGGATGTTGTATTCACTATTAGAGTCTAGAAACTAAATAATATTTTTCTCCTATTCTCAGCATTGACATATTATTTGTAGCTTTTGATCTAAGTGTGGGACCCTGTGAGATTTTCTGGATGCATGTTGAGTATCAGATGGTGTTGTCATTATGCACATCATAATAATGATCATATTTTTGAGATTTTTTGTTGTAATTATTTGCCTTAAATTCTTCTCCTAAATATAGATCTGAGAAAAAATAATTTTATACATTGTACCAAAAAAAATTTCAAAGAAGCTTAAAATAATTATAATAGTTCTAACAAGTAAAGAAATATAGTATATAATTGTTAGTATTAACATTACATAAAGTGTTACTTTATAACACCATTGAATTTCACCATAATTATCCTATAACAAGTAAACCAGACATTTTAAAAGTGAATTTCTATGAAGCTAAAAATAAGGTAAAATATCTGGTTTTTTTGGGTTCTTTTGTTTGTCTTTGGGCTTAGGATAACAGTTTCCAGAAAACTGTTACTGCTGTTTCTTTAACTGGATGAGGAAAATATGATTATGTCTGTGAGCTACATCAAAATGCACATTTTTCACTTTACTAATGTTGGCCTTTTAACTATGATTTTGGTGATTTTTTAAATTTATTTTGACACAAAAATATAATTACAGCTAATATTTACCTATGCGTGTCTTCATCTGTTCCCATCATGGGCTGAAGGAAATCTCTCTGATGACAATTGGGCTAGGGTCACTGATCCACGATATAGCAGAATATCATGAGGAACTGTTTCATCGATTACTTCTACTTCTTATTTGTCTTCATCTTTGTCCTCTTCTGCTTCTTCCCCCTCTTCTTTTTTATTGTGTGTTATGTTTCTTTCTACCCTAAGTCTTTGAGCCATCCAGTTTCCTAGTTTCAGGAAATTCCACAGGAGAAGGGGAGGAATATATGTAGGAGCCAGTGAAAACAAGGACACAGTGAAAACAGGACCCACATAATTAACTAAGCAGGTTTTATAGGGGTTCACAGATACTGAAGTGCCTGCGTTTGTGTTAGGTCATATGCACATGTGCTGTGGATTAGCTTGGGGATTTCTTTGGATTCCTAACCATGGGAGTGTCTCTGACTCTTTTACTTACTCATAGAGTCTACTTCCTTCTACTAGGTTGCCACATACAGCCTTTATATGAGGATATATGCCTAATCTTATTGCATCTTATTCCAGTTTAGTTGAAACCATTGGAAGACCTTTCTGAATGGAAACAAAGGATTTCAGGTGTGGGAGTGTTGGGTGGTAAGTGGAGGCTGTGCTTTGGATATATTGTATGAGAGAAAAATAAATAAAATACAAATTTAAAAAGTAAAATATGCTAATAGTGTTTCTTCCTTCCATTTCCTCCTCTAAAACTTCCCTTATGCCCACCCCTTGTATTTTTTTCAGTTTTTACATCAATGTATATCCTGATATCTATATTCCTTAATATATGCATATAACATGCTCAATTTTTATGATACTGGTATAGTGTCATTCAAAAGACAGGGGGGCCTAGGCAGTGGCCCCGGCCTCCTGCCTCC
>NC_045030.1:49664886-49680707 GCF_008632895.1 Mastomys coucha | reverse complement strand
TCTCTCTCTCTCTCTCTCTCTCTCTCTCCCTCTCTCCCTCTCTGGATGGCAGGGGGCCTGCTGCTGAGGCCCGGGTCTCTCTCTCCTCCGGGGCTGGCCAATTTGCTGCACGGCACCTTAATTAAAAAGGAAGGCAGTGTATGAATGAGTTATTTTATTTTAGGAAGGAGAAATATGTTGGTTGAGTAGAGAGAAAGAAAGGAGAGGAAGGAGAGAGAGAAAAGAAGGAGAGGGAGAAAGGCAGAGAAGAGAGCAAAGAGCCAAGAGGAGAGAGAGAGCAAGAGGGTAGGAGTTAGAGAGGAAGGGTAAGGGTAAGAGAGTGAGGAGGGGGCAAACCACCCCTTTTATTGTATAGGGTGTGGCATGCCTGGCTTGTGGTCAGATGACTACATGTAAGGTCCAGCTAGAATGCTGGGAGTTTGAGGCAGTGTCTGCCTGATAGAGCAGACATCACCTGCAGGGGCAGCTGTGAGGGGTCTGGGCTGAAATCTGAGCCATTGGTCTCAGGAGCAATTCACCAAACACCTACTGTCCCTTGTGAGCAAATTAGTTTGCTCAGTGGGTCTCCGGTGTTCCGAGGTGGCTCTGCTCTACTGGACTCCGGCTGTCAGAACTGTTCAGTGCCCCACAATGCACATGCTTTCAAAGCTGACCAGTTGATATTGGATAACCATTTGTGTGCTCTTCCCCAGAGAAGACTATTTCTCTCACTTTTAGCATCACTTAGTTGTGTGTAGTTCTTTGTGTACGGTTGACTCCTCATAATCTTTTACCTCTGTGTTTTAGTGTGTTTATTGTTATTCTCTTATTTCACATTCTGGTGAGAATTTTATGGTTGTCGATTCTGATATTATTAGGAGACATAAGCTCATAGGAAACTCCCAGATCTTCTGGCTTTTATAATGTTTTTAATCCTCTTCTAAAGTATTTACTGGGCCTTAGGTGCAGGATATATTCTTTACCATAGAACTTGTGTTGATGCCATGGAAACAAAATAAATTTTAAAATTATTCACAATATATAGAATTTTATGTATCTCTCTGAGTAAATTATTTCTTAGAAAAACACATTTCCTTTAAAATAACATTTCCTGTTGATAGTCTATTAATATACTTTCTTAAACAAGCCTTTAAATCTCAGTGTAAATATATACATATATATATATACATATATATATACACACACATATGTGCAAATATATATACATTTACATATAGTGTAAATACATATATGTATATATATATATGTAGAGAGAGGGAGTCTTTTATTTAATTGTGATACATACTTTCACACAGCTCTTAATGTTACAAAGAAATGTGTTCTCTGTGGTGATTTACTCATGATGAGGATTTTATTGGTTCATCTTTTGTTTGGAAAGTTGAAATAAAAAAATGTTAGTTCAATAAGATAAATTTAGTAGAAAATATATTATATCATTAAATCTACTAGAGTTAATAGGGATGAATATATTGATAAATATTGCAAACTTTTTGGAAAGATTATTTCCCTATTAATTTCATTTTTTATTGTATAATGCATGTGGCTATCCAGAGTTATCCTCTGATCATAACTAAAGGTAGCATTTCATGAGGTAAGTTGTTAAATTTCATAAATTAAAAATATGGATACAAATTTTACCATTATGCACTATCCTTATATATATATATATATAAATAAATAAAATCAGTATTAAGAAATAATCTGAATAAACATATATTTTTAGATATGAATCTTAAAAGAATGTTTATCATTTTATTTGTCTTTAATCTATAGTCAAAATACATTGCATATTGTAATATCATCATGTATAACTAGTGCCTTCAGGCAGAATACATAGGCTAAATGTCAACATAATCACTGTGGTGCTTACACCACAGTTTATATCTTTTTATTTCCTATGAAAATGGAAAATGGTAAATATATTTCCAAAAATATAATTAGCTATATATATTGTAAATATAAGCTTTATTGCCATAAACACCCAAATAATTAAAAAATAATAGCATGCATTAGTAATTTTAAATTTATTTTTACCTAAAACATAAATTTAAAAAATGATATTATCTTCTTTGTTAATTTTATTTTAAATTATTGCCCAGTATATGAAACTTTCTTCAGAAAAATTAATATCGGCAGTAGCTGCATAACAAAACACAGTGAGATTCTTTATTCAGCAGCCCTGGAATGATATTTGCTTTCTTGTGTGGACTAGTGTCAGACCCCATTAACCTATTCCCAGTATCTGAGTGAATATTTTACAAGTTCAGTATTTTGTGGACCTTATTCAGGCAACTGCTTAAATCCAAGAGTGCTTTAGCCATCTGATGCTCATGAGGCAGCATTTTATCACACTTCAACTCCATATTACTTAACTATACATATTTTCTCCTCCTGTTTTCATGTTCTCTGAACCTTGGAATTGGTGATATAGCTACAACTTTTAATTCTGACCTCTCAACTGTCCCATGTCTGTGGTTTTAAAGGTAGATGCATAAAAGACTGTTTAATAGCATGTTTATTTAGCAAAATAACAGTAGTAAGTTTATATCCAGTGCCTATACCTTTACCAGTCATGGGCCATTGACTGGGTCCATGATGATGAGAATAAAATACCCCTTATAGATCCATCCTCAAAGCCAGTCAGAAGTCTGTCAGTTCCTACATAAATGTTGTATTAATATTGTACGAGTAGCTGCTATTGCATAGCAAGTTGGTATTGTAGTATGTAAGCTCTAAAGCCTTGAAGAACATTGTTGACTATTCTTACCTAGCTGCCTATACAGCAACTTTTGATACTCTGAAGGCAAGCTACTAGAAAGGAAGCCTCATAATCAGTTGACCAACTTTCCTATGCATTCTGCAAATAATATAAGTGATGTCATCAACAATAAGAGTTTTCCATCCAGTTATGAGCATTTAATGCCAATGGACATAACCTCTGTAGGGTCACTAGAGCTGTATTGAACAATAATTCTTGGCTGGGTGGTGGTGGCGCATGCCTTTAATCCCAGCACTTGGGAGGCAGAGACACGCAGATTTCTGAGTTCGAGGCCAGCCTGGTCTACAGAGTGAGTTCAAGGATAGCCAGGACTACACAGAGAAACCCTGTCTCGAAACCCCCCCAAAAAAATAAATAAATAAAATAATTCTCATGGAAGTATCCCTCATTTAGCACTGGAATTTTTGTTTAAGAACTCTTGGCTTCTGCTATCAGCATTATACATCCATGAAGACTACCTTCATTAAAAAAAGTTTTTTTAAATTATGTTTTTATACAGTAAATGGCTTTCCACGTGACTTTATAATTCTTAGTTTTATTTACTCTACTATCTGTTGTACATCTTAAATGGAAGTCATGTTGTTCTTCATTTATTTTCGTGGAGCACATTTCTGAACTTATGAAGGCTTGCAATTTCCTTAGAATGAAAGCTTCATAGATACCCCATAATTACTGTGGTCCCAACTGTAGAAATTGTAGTTATTAAAATAGGAATGACATGAAAGTCCCTGTATGGTTGTCTTACCCACTATATCTGAGTAGAAGAATTTGCCATTTTATTACCAAAAATTTTAGATTTAAGCTTTAAAAAGCAATTTAAATTCAATTGAAATAAAAAAAGATGAAATGAAACTTAACAATAACCCTAATTCAACTATAGTTGGCAGGAAATTAAAAGATGCTTAAATTGCTTACAACTATGATATACTATGATTTTTCTGAGGAAATTCCTTAAAAACTGCAAACTATAATGTTTGAACTCATTTTGTTGTTTATGATATTTTGCATCTTTATCAAAATGAATATTGGTATTTAGTAATTTTATGAATTATCAATCTGACAATAGACTAAGTATAATGCTGGCATTACAGAAATAATGGTAAACCGATCTTTCCTTTCATTTGTAGACTTTTCAGAAAATCAAAAGTAGCCTCTATGATAACATTCCATTCTTTATTCATTATTTTGTTTATATTTGTCCTGATACTAGTAATGTTCTTTCCTTTTCTAAGTTTGTGACATTTTTATGTATGTACCTAGGTCCTCAAATTGTGAAATTATTTTTTCCCCTATCATGTTTGTTTTGTGTAAGTGGCAAGTGGTGTCATGATTGATATGTAATATGTAGGTCAGAGAAAATCTTGTCAAAATAATTTCTAGTCTCCTGTTACAGTAGGATCCAGGGATTGAACTCAGGTTTTCAGGATTGGTGGCAAGAATCCATACCAATTTAAGCACCTTACTGGTCCAATATTAAATTTTTCATTTAAAATTTTTCTTTCTTTATCTCTTTCTTTCTTTCTTTGTTTCTTTCTTTCTTTCTTCTTTTCTTTCTTTCTATAATAATTTAAGACAATTTCTTAATACTGTTTAACTACTTTTGCTGCAAACTACAGTCTTTGGTTCTTATGTTTTCATTTAGTTTTATGTAAAGATATATTTAACTTTCTTAATTATTTTAAAATTGCTTCCTTTCTTTGCACAGTTTTTCCTTCTCTGTCTTGTTAGTTCCCTTCTCTTTTCATTAGAAACATATACTTTACGTGATACTTTCAACATACCTTTAAAGTTAATATGTCATTCAGTTATAGAACATGATATTTTCTCTAGGATTTTGATATGTAAATTATAAAATAAAATGGATGTTTTTGTATTATTTAATAGAATTTTCTGTATATGTACTTCTTGCCCTATTGATTACTTCAAGTCACGTATTTTGTGTTTTTCTGGATAATTGTCTCATATACTATAGAAAGTGGGACAATGAGTTTTCCAAAAATTATAATTTATCCTCCTTTATCCAACTCTTGTCAATGCTTGCTTCAAAAGTTTATAACCTCTGATTTTGCATGTATGTATATAATTTTATATATTTATGATGAAAATTATTTCTTTCCTTTTCTGTTTTATAACAATTTGACTTAAAGTTTCTATTGTCAAATATCATTTAACTACCATAGCTCTTGTATAGTCTATTTTCTACAATTGGAAAACCAATTCTTTTGTTTTGTACTAAAAAGAGTAATTAAAAAAGTAATAAATATGTGGCTCAATTCAGAGAAGCAAATAGAATATAACCAAAACTGCATACTTTGCCAGCAAGAAATAATCTGAGGTTGTTTGCAAAGTAAATCAGATGAAATGTGTATAGTCCTTCCCTCAGAATAAGTTAACAGCTCTCAAAGCTCCAATTTCAGTATTCAATTGGTAATATAGGTAACTTTGCCATCATACACATCTCTGACATGGAAAAATATAATTTTTGTCATAAAATATAATTTAAATAATGGTGATGAGAAAGAATGTATTACTAAATCCTAGAGGAGTGAGATCAAGGAACATTCTCTTGCCATCTTGATGGAAAGTTCAAATTTAGCAAGTCATGGTCCCTGGATGAGCAAATATCCAGAGGAGATCATCAAGGCAAACTATAACTGTGGAGATCAGAAAGGCAAGATCCTAACAGACACAGGAGGCAGACTCAAGTTGGGAAGTTCATAGGAACAGATATTCATGCCCATAGTAGATAGTAATAGATATTTTCAATTGATACTTTATGTTTCTGAAATGTTTATTTAACTAAAATAAAATATAAATATATGGGTCAAATCCAGACCATTAAACAGCAAAATTAGTGAATTGGATGAAGATGAAAAGAATCACTAAAATCATGAGAAATTAATCAATCTTTTTTTAAAAAAAATTAGTAACATGGAAGCAAAAAATTAGCAAAGAAAATGTATTTTGATAAAAATCAATTTTAGAAATAAGAACAACCTTTAAAGCAAGAGGAAAAGAGGGTCTTATGAAAAAAACTATGAGGAAACCAATAGAGTTACCAATATATGATGCCTACAAACTACAACAAGGACCAGTATGGGAAAATATCCTCAAGTGGTACAATAGTAGCATAGATGTCTTGAGGGTTAGCCAACAATTCTCTAATTGGACTTATGGGTCTTCTAATAGGAGAGAATTCATGCCTAGGACTTTAAATCTAGACAAGCCTACCAAGTTAGGCCATGGAATTTAAAAAGGTCTCTATTACTGCCATGTTCCCAAACCACTCTATTTGTAACAGTAGAAGTCTATGATATAAATGTATAACTGGTTCAACTGCTTAGAACCATGGTGAGACCAGTCCTAATAGGTATTCCTATAACATAACTTCAACACCTAAGACTCAGGAAACATTGTTGGAGAACAGGCCAAAATATTGTCAATGCCAGAGGACCAAGATGAGGATATGTATTCTAATATGATGCATGAACTCTCAATAATATAACTACATAAATAAGGCATGAACAATGACAACAATTGACATGCCAGTGTTGATGAGGCAAAGGGTATAGGGTGCTACCCCAACATAACAGGCTACTGGCAATTAATGGCTTCTTAGAGCATAAAAATCAATCCTACTCAGGGATGAAGTCCCTACTTGCTTGTGAAATTCAAAGTGATCAGATCTAAAAGCATATGGGAAACACACACACCAATAGCTAAGAAAAAGAGGCCATAAATTTGAAAGGTAGCAAGGTAACATGGAATGACTTCTAAGAGAGAGGAGTAGGCATTATATGGATGCTGGCAATGGAATAGGATTCTAAGAGCAGCAAAAATTCTTACCTGATGAATGATCTCTCTTCATTTTTCTGGTTACAGTCAACCTCATGACAGTGAAATGTTGCTTGTTGGGGAAATAGTTTCCAATTTCCTAACTCTACAGGCAAATGGAAAAGACCATATATGTATGCAATGATTGGATACAAGATCAATAAAAATTGAGACATTCTTTCATTTAATCCTCCATTGGTAGACCCTGCTATTAAGCTAGCAGCCCACTATGTCTGTGTTCTGAGAGCTCTCTGAGCTCAGCACAAAATGAAGGACTCCCCTTCTAAATGGGGATTCCCCTTCTCCACTGACCTTATCTGAAAAGTGTCTCTAAGCATAGGTTCCTGACATTATCTGAAAGATGACCTGCACAGAGCTTCCTGCAAATTGTCCATAATTCATCACATAAGTCCAGCTCAGCCCTTCCCTCTGTATGATGATTAGGTACCATGTTATGGCCAGCCAACTATTTCTGTCCATAACATCAAAACTGTTATATACCCTACCGTTGGAGCAATAAAATAGTAATGTCTCAGTGAAGATATCTCCAGAGGTCCTACTACCATAATCATTGCTTTCCAAACCCTGCTCTGTACCTCTATTCCCTTTGTCATCATGGACACCAGCCCACAAACCCCCAAGGAGAAGGGAGACACATAATTCTCTAATACTACTCCAAAATGAGAATAAGAAAGGTAACTACTATAGTAACAGACATCACTAAGTTTGCCTTGGTTAGGGTCATTGGAAATATACCCAAGGAAATCAACATGATGGATTCTTCAGAAATAAAATTCTTACCGCAGCAGGGAAAATCATTGCAGAATTTGACTGGGGAAAGGAAACTACAGTTATCAGCTACAATCATATCACCAGTTACAGATATTAATATAGTTGCCATAAATATTTACTGTTTACTTATGTATGTTTACATTTGTGCACACAAAATAAGACAATATATTTGTTTCCTGTCTTGTTTTATTTTTCTCATCTTATCTGAGATATATTATATGTCTACTATATAATTTAAGTATGATTCCTTTTAAGTAATAGTATTGTTATAATTGACTATAAATCAAAATAATATACCAGTCAAGAACTGTATATTCTTCTCTGGATGGATTACAAAGAGATGAGGTAAATAACCATACACAGGAATAGTATGATATCAATCAGCAAGGACAATGAATTGTTGTCATTTTTAAAATGAATCGGACTGGAGATGACAGTGAACTGGCCATTCCTAGAAAGACAAAACTTTTGCATGATAGCTGCTTTTTTGCAGACAAGAGTTGTTTTGTTACTAAGAAGCCATTTTTCTGTCAATGCTATGACCTCAAGAAAGAAATTGTACATTAACATTTAGAATTTATTGGTATGACACTGGCATATAAGTATTATATTTCTCATATTATCTCAAGATTTTGTAAAAGCAAACATAATTTATCACGATACTTTAATTTAAGAGCCTAAAATTCATCTTAAAATGCATTTAAATACAGGGGTTTTGTGGTAGGTATTTTTTAAATTTTTATTGGTTATTTTGTTTATTTACATTCCAAATGTTATCCTTCTTCTGGCTCCCTCCCCCAAAACCCCCATTCCAACCCCTCTCTCCTTTGCTTCCACAAGGATGCTCTGCCAGCAAACCACCCACTCCTGATGCAGTGCCCTAGCCTACCCCTATGCTGGGGCATCAAGCCTTCACAGGAACAAGAGCCTCCCCTCCCTTTGATGCCAGAGGCAGCCATCCTCTGCTACAAATGCACCTGGAGCCATGGGTTCCTCCATGTGTATACTCTTTGGTTGACGTAGTCACTGGGAGCTTTGGGGAGTCTGGTTGGTTGATATTGTTGTTATTCCTATGGTGTTGCAAACCCCTTCAACTCCTGCAGTTGAAGGGGTCCTTCTCAACACTCCTCCACTGGGGTTGCTCTGTTCAGTCTGACAGTTGGTTGCAGGCATCCTCATCTGTATCAGCAGAACCTCTCAGGAGACATCCATATCAGGCTCCTGTCAGCAAGCACTTCCTTGCATCAGCAACAGTGTATGGGTTTGGTGGCTTAATATGTGATGGATCCCCAGGTGGGGAAGTCTCTGGATGGCCTTTCCTTCAGTCTCTGCCCCAATCTTTCTCCCTGTATTTGCTTTGGACAGGAGCAATTCTGGGTTAAATTTTTGAGAAGGGTGGGTGGCCGCACCCCTCAAACGAGGACTGTGCCTAACCTCAGGATATGGTCTGTACAGGTTCTCTCACATTTGTTGGGTATTTTCAGCTAATCTTAATCCCCTTGGGTCCTGGGAGCCTCTTGCTTTCCTGGCGTGTGGGACTTATATGTTCATCAATTAAAAAAAAAAAAATGGAAAACAACTCCAAAAAACTTGGTCGTCTCTAAATGTATTGTTTATATTTAGTTGTATAATGTCATTATATATTTCTTGGTAGGTTGATAATATTTATTCATTCAGATCATGAAACAAACTATGCTTTTATGTGGGATTTATTGTAATAGGAGATGTTCTCATAGAACAAAAACATGAACAAGATATGAAAGCAATAAAAATTGTAAAAGGTAGTACAATCATTATTTTAAGATAAATGTATAATACATAGAGCTTAATGAAAAAACTCACTATTCATTAATATTCTTCTATGAAGACAATAGTTCCTATTGTTTTAATCTTTCTACTCAAATGCTTTATATGATAGTTTAGTCTTTTACCATGCTCACAGTCAAGAAGAAACCATTATATTATTCAAATTAATGCATTCTCATTGTTTTGCAAATCCATGTATCAAATAGTTACTATACAAGTTTTTATATTTACAACATAATACAATAAATGTTCAATAGTAATTTCCCCTATAATCTGATCATTAATATAACTCTCTGGTCACTACTATAACTTCATGAGTTTAAATATCCTCCTAAGGATGACAGAATATTTGAAAACAAGGATGCAATGGTGAGATAAAAATGAAAGGTTTTCATGTATATTTTAGAAACAATCCTCTCTGACTGACGTAAAGTTGCTAAACATATTTTTCATGTGTAGGCTGCATATTTACTATGGTGATGGTGCCTTTTGCTGTAACAGAAGATTCTTTTTTTTTTTTTTTGCTTTATGTGGTTCTATTTATCAATTTTGGATCTTAATGCATATGCTAACAAGGTCCTGTTCAGAAGTTCTTTCCTCTGCTTTATGATTTAGCAAATATTCTACTCACTCCTCTATCATATCTCGGGGGTCCTATCTTATGTAAAAGTCCTGGTTCTATATGAAATTGAATTTTGGATAGGGCAAAAAAAAAAAAAGAATCCACCTTCATATTTCTTCATGTAGTAATATAGTTTGGCCAGTAACACTGGCTGACGTTTATTTATTTTATTTTATTTTTTTATTATTTTTGGCAAAAAAAAAACCCAGCTGGTCATTGCTGTGTATACTTACATATTATATCCCATTTTTAAATTGGATATTCTATTTACATTTCAAATGTTATCCCTTTTCCCTGTTTCCCCTGCAGAAACCCCCTATCCCATCTCCCCTCCCCCTGCTTCTATGAGGGTGCTCCCCTACACACATACCCACACCAGTGTCCTAACCCTGGCATTCCCCTACACTTGGGCATTAAGCCTTCACAGGACCAAGGCCCTCTCCTCCCATTGATACCTGACAAGGCCATCCTCTGCTACATATGTGGCTGGAGAGGGTCTCTCCATATATACTCTTTGGTTGGTGGTTTAGTCCCTGATACCCCCTTTTTTTGGGGGGACAGGGTTCCTCTGTGTAGCTCTGCCTGTCCTGGAACTCACTCTGTAGACCAGGCTGGCATCAAACTCAGAAATCCACCTGCCTTTGCCTCTTAAGTGCTGGGATTAAAGGTGTGTGCCACCACCGTCCAGGTGATACCCCAATTTTATATACATCTCTTTCAGTAGTTCTTGTATTATTCAGGAACTTTTCGTTATAATGGATATTTTGTGTTTGTTACTCATTTGAATTTAAGATTATTAATTAATTTCTATTAAAAATTGAGTTAAAATTTTGATGTGGATTACACTAAATCTATCAATTGCTTTTGCTGTGCATGGTCATTTTCACATTATTATAAACAAAACCATTAATATGGGAGGACCAATTTTTTCCAAGTGTGATTACATATACCACAATCATCACAAGTTCTTTCTAATACTCTTGGTTATCATCTAGAATTTGCTAATAAGGCCCTACTATAGAAACACCTCATACACGAAACACCATACATGGGGTTATCTGGCTGGTCTTCACCTGGTAGCTTTATCCCTACTGACTAGTTTTTAGCATGCTGGGGGATGCTATGCTTTGAAAAAAGTAGTCCCCAGTATTATTCATCAGTGTACTCTGAAAACTACAACAGTGACTAGCATGATAAGATATAGCTTTAGCTGTAATGTTGGCACAAAAATCATTGGAATAACTAACCATTTTCCGATTGGATATAAGGGCTTCTCTATGAGATGGAATCTATCTAATGTACCATTAAAGAAGTTAGTAACCTGTGGGTAGATAGGTCATAGGCCATTGCTGAGAGTCAAATACGATTATTTTTCAAAATAAGCATATGTTTAAAGTGATTCCTAAAGATATAGTTTTGTATCCATGTATCTGAGTCCTTTTCAAGCTTTGTAAGAAAAGCAGACACCAATGAACACAGAGACCCCCTAACTGATCAATGTGAAGAGAATAAGAGATTATGGAGTTCTCAGACCTAAATTGGACATACATGCCACATCTCTCCTTTAATTATGGATCTGGGAATGGAAAGACTGTAAGAGTCAAAAGTACTCAGTATAGTGTTTTTCAAGCACAACAGAGAAATTTCACAAAAACTAACAGAAATTTAGGTCATACATACATTTTCTGTTTAAGTTCCATCCACAGAATATCCCAGGAGAAGGAGATTTAAATGGGCATGAAATCATACCAGGATATACGCAGCTATGGGTATTGAAGAGCTGTGATAAGAAAGAGGTTTTTTTTTCTTTTTATTTCTTATTTTTTACTGTCTAACTTGGTAGATTAACCATATGTGAGGGCAAACCTCATACTCAAAAGTCATTAAACAAAACAAACTGGACTCAATAGAGAAAGAAATTAAAAACAAAGAATTCAGAAATGGTGAAAAGTTCTTTCCTAACCTCCACATACAATCCATGGCATGTGCATGTATATAACTATACACACACACACATACACATGCACAGACACTAGCACACACACACACATACAGGCACATGCACAAACATACACACCTCAAATACCATATAAGTATAGAAAAAAATCATGTATATAAAATATAAGCATTTATAAATATTAAGCTATAAAATAGATTAAATTAAAGTTATATCAATACAGAGTATTATTGATCACAATGTGTAGAATGCACATGTTTGCAAGTCTGGCAAAGTTTAAATAAAAGATGACAATATTCAATACATTTAATTTTTTATTATCAATCTGAAATACTACTTTTGTCCAGAAAATAATCTAACAATCTAACCTTCTATTTCTCTTTCCTCTAATAGACCAAGATGTACTGTAAAAGTGAACACATGAATTTATTTGAGCACTATCCACGTGAAAAACCTCTAAGTAGTGAAGCACAAATAGAAGTGATATAACTACACACCAATTAATAAGAAACATGAAGAGCCCAGAGGACTAAATATGAAGAGGTAGGGTCAATCACTACATAAGAGAGTGCTTGTGGTTATTAGTATTGTACTTAAAATATAAATGATAATATATACTAGGGATATATATTCCCTGGAAATATAATTATTGTTCCTTAATGAAGTAAAGCAAGTATGTATCCTGAAATATAGAATCATTAACTTTTCTAATCTCCTTACTATAAATATCAATATCAATATCAATATATATATATATATATATATATATATTGCTTACACTTTGTATTATTTTTAATTTATTAGGTCACAAAACTTAGAACCCAGTTTTTGGCCAGCTTTGAAATCCTTGTTAAATCCTGTATATAAAAACTAATTTAGAGCAGGGCAGTGGTGGCACACCTTTAATCCCAGCACTTGGGAGGCAGAGACAGGCTGATTTCTGAGTTCAAGGCTACCCTGGTCTACAGAGTGAGTTCAAGGACAGTCAGGGCTACACAGAGAAACCCTGTCTTGAAAAACCAAAACCAAAACAAAACAAACAAACAAAAAATAATTTGGGCTAAGTTTCATTTCAATATTTCACTAAGATCTATCTTATAGAGTGGTTTTATAATGTATTGTATACATACCCTACATATAAAAGCAGTTCTTCTCTAACTGCATGTTGACAGGATTTTGAGAACTCCAGAAAGAATGCATAGCTTAAAATAACCTTGTACAGGAAAGAGTTGTCCTTTCAGTCTACTGATGTTTTTGCTGTGGTGCCAAAGGAACTGTTCAAAAGGTAAAAAAGGTCAGCTAAGTTGTTGTTGAGATTCTCTGCTTCTCTCATACCTAACACTTTTGAGTTTCATGTTGTAAAAGAAGAGATATTTTTAAAAGAAAAGGCATTTACAGAAAAATTATGATTTGATGATAAAAGGACATAATGAAATAAAATAGTAATTCATACACCTATTTGGAAAATAAAACTTTAATTTGAACATAGTAAGAATGATGAAAACCAAAAGAATTTTTTATTCTCAAGAGGAAATCTTTGTATTTTTAATTTGAGTTTTTAAATGAAATTATTTCAAATAAAAAATATAATACACCAAAATTAATTAGACCCAAAGACAAATGACACAATCACATTCTATATATTTATATAAAATTTAATAATTATAATGAATCATAGAAGATATTTTCTTGTATTTTTCAATATTAAATATGCTCCAAAGGTTATGTACTAACTATGTATATTCTTAATAACAAATGTCAATTTGCATTTCCTGATGACTAAGAATGTGCTTTTCAGCCATTCGGTATTCATCAGTTGAGAATTCTTTGTTTAGCTCTGTACCCCATTTTTTAATAGGGTTATTTGGTTCTCCAGAGTCTGACTTCTTGAGTTCTTTGTATGTGTTGGATAGTAGCCTTCTATCAGATATAGGATTGGTAAAGATCTTTTCCCAATTTGTTGGTTGCCATTTTGTCCTATTGACAGTGTCTTTTGCCTTACAGAAGCTTTGCAACTTTATGAGGTTCCATTTGTCAATTCTTGATCTTAGAGCATAAGCTATTAGTGTTCTGTTCAGGAATTTTCCCCTGTGCCTATGTGCTCGAGGATCTTCCACACTTCTTTTCTATTAGTTTCAATGTATCTGGTTTGATGTGGAGGTCCCTGATCCACTTGGACTTGAGCTTTTTACAAGGAGATAGGAATGGATCGATTTGCATTCTTCCACATGCTAACTGCCAGTTGAGCCAGCACCATTAGCTGAAAATGCTGTCTTTTTTCCACTGTATGGTTTTAGCTCCTTTGTCAAAGTTCAAGTGACCATAGGTGTGCAGGTTCATTTCTGGGTCTTCAATTCTATTCCATTGGTCCACCTGCCTGTCATGGTACCAATACCGTGCAGTTTTTATCACGATTGCTCTGTAGTACAGCCTATGGTTAATCCACTATCCTTGATTTTTTTGTTATTCTAGATGAATTTGCTAATTGCTCTTTCCAAGGTTGTGAAGAATTGTCTTGGAATTTTGATGAGGATTGCATTGAGTCTGTAGATTGCTTAATTTATAATTTTAGTTCTTATGAAACATATTCTTTTGTATTGATTTATATACATTCTTCTTTTATTCTGGGTATGGGTTATTTTGTTGTAATTATCCAGTATAGAATTCTCTTATTTTGCTATTGTGCTTTTAGAGGAAAAATATTAATTTTATTATTTTTTAATATAAATATTTTCTCTTCCATTAGTAATTAAGTAATTTTGTTATTATAAAAGATGTTTATAACACAATAATGCAAATATAATTTTATATTTTTTATAGACCAAAATTCAGGGTTTTTTATATTTTAATTATTTTATTTTTTTGACACAGGGGAATTTCATAAATTTCTCTGTATAGCCTGGCTGTCCCGGAACTCACTCTGTAGACCAGGCTCGCCTCGAATTCAGAAATCTGACTGCTTCTGCTTCCTAAGTGCTGGGATTAAAGGCATGCGTCACCACTGCCCAGCCCAAAATTCAGTTTTTTAACTCTAACATTTTATTAATATATTAAGTATATAAAGATATGATTTGAATAATATAGACAGCATTGGGGTTTAAGGAATAATGTCCTCCATAGGCTTATATATTTAAATACCTGGTTCCCATCTGGTGGAACTGTTTAGGGAGGATAAGGAGATGTAACCTTGTTGGAAGTTACTATGTTAAACTCTGAGGCTTAGCTTACCTTTTCTTCTCTCTGTCTCTCTGTCTCTCTCTCTCTCTGTCTCTATCTGACTCTCTGTCTCTGTCTCTCTCTGTCTCTCTCTCTGTCTCTCTCTGTCTCTCTGTCTCATTGTCTCTCTCTCTCTGTCCCTCTCTGTGTGTGTCTCTCAGTCTCTGCCTCCTGGTTCTTTATCCATATATAAGCTTTCAGGTATGGCTCCAATAATATATCTGTTCTTTGCTCATGTACACCCCTCAAGAGTAAGGTCATGTCCTTACTCTTTGAAACTGAAAACTCAAATAAATTTCTTTCCTTTGTAAATTGCACTCCTTACTATCTCTCTTCACAGCATTAGAAAAGTAACTCAGGCAGTTTCATACATATCTTAAATTAACTAGTATTTTTTAAACATTCTGCACCTTTATATTGTTCTTCAATGACAGTTTTGTCCTCAATCTATCAATTTATATTAGACATATAATATATGCACCTAGAAATATAGAGAGGTAGAAATAGAAAAGTAGAGATAGAAAGAAAGGCAAAGAGATAATGTTTCTTCATGTCACCAAGATAAATACTACATTTTGACTGTAGCATAAAATCTAACTTCATAGATAGTGAAGAAAGCCCTTTTTTGATGATATTCTACCAAAATTGACATTTTCCCACTTTATTTTCTTATCAGTATTTCAGTTAACTAGTGAATGTTATTTTAAATCATTTTATGAATTATTATAATGATTGTAATTTAATTACATTTTTCTTTCCTTTTCTCTTGTAACATCTTTCTATATCTCTTCATGATATCCTTCACATTCATGCCC
>NC_045030.1:49651224-49664876 GCF_008632895.1 Mastomys coucha | reverse complement strand
AAACAAAAAAATACACTTATTTCAAAAATATATGCTCACTCTTCATTTCTCTGTGGGTATAAAGGCAACTATTATAAATTGTTATGGAAAGATTCTTCTGATTTAACCAATAATTCAATAGCACTGAGTAGTTAGACATTTTTATGGTTTAGAATTTTATATCTCTCATATCTCTTCACTCAGTATATGATTTTTTTTTGTTTTCTAAATCTTTATTAAAACTGTTTAGAAAAATGAGCCATCTCTCATTTTAACTTTACTGTATTCCAAAGCACTGTGATTTTTAGGTATTATTAAAAAAATAACTTCCATGTTTCCTACTCTTTCTGACCAATAAATAATCCCTACTCTTACTACCCGCACTGTCATAGATAAATAGATACCATTATTTGACTGGCAGTAATTCGAATACTCCATTTTCATAATAAAAATGACACATTGAACACGTATATTCACTTATTTCAAAGGTATGTGCTTACTTCATTACTCTGTCACATTTTGATAATTCTCACAATATTTCAAACAGTTATGATGACCTGTGATCAGTCATCATCAGTGTAGCCAGTTCATTCTTGTAAGGTTTCAGAATAGCATCAATAAATGATGATCTACACTAAGGAAAAATGTTGTTTCTGTAGTGCTTATTTCTCTGTAAAGTCTTTCTACCATCACTTTCATTTGCCTTGAGATATTCTACTTTGTGAGACACAACAATATTAATAATATTTAATGGGTATATCTTCAGGAGCATGCCTCTTATTTATAAAAAAATTCAGAAATCATATCATTACTTTCTTTATTCTTTTCATTTTTGTTGGTTTTTCAAGACAGGGTTTCTCGGTATCCCCTGGCTGTCCTGGAACTCACTCTGTAGACCAGGCTGGCCTCAAACTCAGAAATTCATCTGCCTCTGCCTCCTAAGTGCTGGGATTAAAGGCGTGTGCCACCACTATCTGGTCATATCATTTCTTATACTTAGAAGGAAAGATATGTTTAAAGATCTGTTAGCTAATATGTACATGAAAAGAAAACCTACATTAAGGGAATTAACAGTGATACTTTGCTCAACAAATAGGTGAAAACTATCATTGTATGTGCCCTAGGAAATCAATAATTTGACATCACTTGTATTATTGGACTATATATTTTATCCCAGTGCCTTAAAACTGCACAAATTCTACAACCTGATATGTCTATAGTTTTGATTTTCACTTTATATTAATTTAAAATAAATTTAGACCATGTATATTTTGAATTATATTTATTTTTTCATTTTTAAACATGGTAAAAATTATTTGTAAAATATAATTAATACTATCTAAAATACAGTTGTTTATGGACAAAATTTAAATTTAAAATAAGTGTTTTTGTTCTTGAATTCTATATTATGATCACTGAACATCTTTTCCATCTAATCTATTCTGACTGACTATATTGAATTAATACACAATGATGTTTGCTGCTTCTGATGGATATTTCTCTAATAATGTTTTTCCTTGTCCTGGTTGTTGGGAAGCACTAATCTTTGAATATATATCTACACACACACATACACACACACACACATACACACACACATTACATTATTATATCACATTTTATAAATCCAGTGATTCTTTTTTGAATTTGCTTTGAATTTACATATTTTCAAAACATACTGTCTTCCTTTTAAAATAATTGACTGTCTATCACACTAACAAAAGCGTTAAATCTATCATGACAGTGGCACTTGTGTTAATTATTCTACATTGTCCTATTTGACTGAAACCATGTTTAATATGCAGTAGTGACTCAAGAAATATTTGTTGCCTCTTAAACATAGAAGTAATTCTGTGGAATATTTTACTAAAATATATTCTTTATAGTTTTTCAGTTTGCAAGTTTACAATTTGTATTCATTCGTCCAGCAGAGTTTCCTAACTTGACACCACAGTATGCAGAACTCCAACATGATGGCAGAAGGATTGAATTCTGTCAGGCTGAATCCTTAGCATATGTCTGCTTTTCACTTGCAAGTTCTTTTTTGTCTTTCAGAAAGAGAAAATTTCATGATCCCTCTCCTTACTATAATGTATGTAGTTTAGATTTACTCATTCTTTCATGCTAGATTTGGATATCTAAAAATGCAATATTATTTCATATACAGACTATAACAAGTCAGATTCCTGAAAGCTTTATCCAATTTGGTAATATATTCATAGTTATTTTTAAGTTTTCCTTTCACATAATCATAACATCTTTTCGTATTCTCATTTTTTGAATTCTTTTGATGATGATGTGTTGAACAATATCAAAATAGTTACATTAACCACAGTTGTTCATATAATAGAAATAATGAGCTGTGAATTATTTTTAATACTGTAGATAAATGTTAATTTTAATATTTCAGCCTTAACTGCTCTATTTGTACATTATTTTGTAGGTTCTCCTGCATAAAATGTCATTCTTATTTCTTATTTTGTTTTTGTTTCATTAATTGACAATAAATGCAAAAATATGGATTTATATATATATATATATGCTAATAAATTGAAGTAGTTAAATTTACAAATGTATCCCAACTCTACACTACTCTGTTACTGCTACACTAGCTGATCTATACAGTGTTCCTACCTTTACTCTCAATATCTTATTTAACTGTCAGTATTTTTATATTCCATTTTCTTTTTGAGACCTAAGCCATGGAGTAGATTAATCTGAATTTCAACTTGTTTCTTTTTTTTCACAACTTGTTTCTATCATCTTAATTTTTATATTTCTCGAAAATATTTTTACTTTACTTTATTCATATTACTTTACTCAATACACACAATTTTGAAGTGTTCCAAGGCAGGTAGTAATCTAGACAAAACTGCCAAAGTTTGTCTATACCAAAAAAATAAAAAAATAAAAAAAAAGAAAAAAAAGAAAAGAAAAGAAAAAGTAAAAGAAAAAAGAAGAAAAAATAAATTAGAAAACCAATTTTGCTTTTAGAATGGCTTCTAGGTCAAAAGCCTCAAAGGAAGAGAGTTTTGTTACAGGTAGAAGTACAGGTGAAACTAATTAGAATCACAGGATATATTGAAGGAGCATTGTGAAGACTCCCTTTTCTTTTCTGTTGTTAGCTAAATGCATTAGGACAAAAAATGATGACCTTCATAGATAAGAATGAAATGAACTAAAAATGCTTTCAGCTCCAATTTTACCTTGAAGGTTGATTTTTATCAGACCCCCTTAATGCATTTTTTTAAGCGAAATCTGTTGGCAAGGGTAAACTTTTAATGTACTTTTCCATTTCTTTCTTAGGCATTGTCATCTATTTGTTAGTACGGATATTAAAGTGATTTTAATTAACTGGAAAGCTAATATTTGATTTTAAGTATAACGCAAAAATCCTGGTAACAATAAAATATGTATCTTCTTGAATATCCTCATATATTTTATATATTGGTTTGCATATTATTCTTTCTGTTCAATTAATGATTTCAAAAATATTTTAGTTTCAGATAAACTGTTGTTTATATTTTACTAATATTTAACCATAAGTAGTAGTAATTACTATTTTTACAAATGCACTTTAGCTGAATGCCATACTCCTTGTCTAGGATTGGACATTTTTGTATCAACAATATAATCAGACACTATCCTACCAATCTATTTGCATTATGACACTTAATGAGTACAACATTATGTACCATAAAAAATACATCACTCATTTTCAACCTGAGAAAAGCTGAAATAAAGGTTATGTAGTATACTTAGTCACATAGCCAGTGAGTAATCATAGATTGAAATTAAACCAAAGCAATTAATTCATTAAACACTTGATGGAAATGAAGTTTCATGCAAGGAATAGCTAAGTGCTACAACTGACTGATGAAAACGTTTATCTGGCACTTAACTAAATTAGCACTCTTTCTAAAATACATATATGACTTAAAGCACAATTACGCACTGATTCTCAATTCAGCCTAATAGATTGACTTAAAATTATTGCTTTAGATTTGAGATTCTAATGAGACTGTGAAAACTTTTTTCATGAGATTTATGTGTTTAACATATCTAGCTGTGAAGTTCTGCACCCATTCCCCACTGTGGAGCACTGTGCACACTGTATCCCATAAGCCAGAGGAAGAAACTCTAATTTTGACTGTACAAGGCACTGCTCTATGAGTATAGCAGGATTTCATTATGAAACATCTTATTAATTTTTTGTCAGTATTTTTTGGTTCTACATTGAGTCTGTAAGCTATCCAGTCTCTGGTTCCTGACCACCCAAGCAGTATAGAGTGTGGGCTCCCCCTCAAGGAGTAGGCTTCAAGTTAAACCTGACAAATTCTATGCCACTATTCCCCCAGAACATCTTGCAGTCTGGACATATTGTATGTTTAGGATTTTGTGGCTCATATCCAAGTTTCACTTTTGGTAGCTTGGAGAGTACCTTCCTGTAGCAAAGATACTAGTACATAGGGATGAAGGCTCCATGAAGGCTCCAACTTGTCTTTACATTCAATGAGCTATGTGGATTTTGTCCTGAGGAATGTGGCCTTGCTGTAAGTTTTAAGAGAGCAACCCTTCATCCATCATCAACTTGGATTGTTTAGGGATCTTCACTGAACCTCTTTGTCCAATACTTCACTCAAGTTTGTATGCAATGTAATGGGTGCTCTTCTGCTAGGTTTTTACATATGTATGTTCATATACTTTGTATTTCCTCAAGATAAATCTTACTTTATACAATATATTGAAATGAAAGTTAATGCAAAACTTGATACATTTGAATAACATTTCACAGAAAGGAGATCATGCCTGACACTGTAAACCTGTCCATGAACCCATGGTAAGGGAAATATAAATATAAATAAGCCCTACAACAGAATCCATGACTGTTTGTTGTTTTTGTTTAAGTTTATTTATGTATTTATTTTATTTATTTAATTGTTGCTAAATAGAAATTATGTCAAACTGCCTTCTCAATACTGACCTTAATAACCAAGGATTAGCAGTGCTTCCCACCTATTTTCAGTAAAGTGTCTTTTAGCATTAGGTATGCGTTTGTGTAGAGACACAAGATATCTAAGTGTGGAGAATCAACATTTATGGAGTACTTGGCCCTAAGTAGGACATCTATATCATCTAACACCTGTCCATAGAAACATCCAGACAATGGAGAGTAACCCTTACAACAATGTATTCTGGATTTAAAATAGATATTAGTGGTTATGGGGAGAGTGATGTACCCCACTGATGTGTTATGTTAGTTTTAGTAAATAATCTTTGTGTCATCCTTGTGCTCATGTATTATGTAACACTGACAAAACTCAGTGGGTTAAACAAAAGATATCAAACATGGAGGCACCTTGTTTGGAAAAAAAAGTGTTTCTGTGGGAGAGAACATGAATGAGAAAGAGTATTGAGAATTGAAAAAATGTACCAGAGTCAGCATGCATATGCATGAAATAAAGAATGAAAATTTAAAATTATATATATAATATATATGACATATAATATATAATAAATATAATCTATATAGTATATAATACATGATATGTGATATATAATATATAAGATATAATATGTAATATAAATATTAAATAATAATGTTTAATATATAATATGTATCTGCATCTTAAGAACTTTATATATCCAAACACAGTGAAGGAACAGCAAAGAAAGGAAGGGTCTCACATCAGACCTCCGTTCTTCCAATAAAGTCACAAGTTCCATCATTAAAGGCAAACACACAAATAATACTAAATATCTAAATATTAGCAAATACCTACCCTCAAAATGGCATTGCATTATTAAATTTTGAATTAAGTTTCCAACATGCAAATTTTTGATAGATGCATTTAAACAATAATTATATTTGACTAAAAATGCACAAGATACTCTTGGATAACCATATATCATCTTATATAACCAAGGAAAATTTAAGTCTGAAGATTTAAGATAGTTGTTTTAAATTGGATGGACTGACCAATAATAATATTCTTAGTTATTCAGGATACTGGAGCAAGAAGATCACTTTAACCTATTAGTCTGAAACCACTATTAAGACATCAAAAGAATCCATCTCAAAATCAAACAAAAAAATAAAAAAGTAAAACAGTAATAAAGTAACTTATTTATGACTATATACTTTATAATATATATAGGATGTATTTTAACCAATGTTCTAAATAATGTTGACAATTAATATGCATTTAAAATTTATTAGTACTTCTAGCCATAGGAAACCAAGTATCATGAATCTTGATACTATTTGAGTAATAGTCAAGTCAGTCTCTTTGGTAGCAGTGCTAAAATTCAAAATTAAATACAACTCAATTTCAGTTCCTAGGAATTTAGAATTTCTTTGTGCTCTGCCATTATATACTTAGTTTGTTTCTATACCAGAGTGCTAAATGGAATGCTGTCATTATAGCTTGTTAATAACAGACATTTCCATTCATTTATTTTCCATAAAGATAATTTAGACATAACAGCTTATATGTTAAGGATATTTTCTCTTTTGACATTGAATATTAGACAGGGACCTTTAATTATTCAGGTATGGTCAGGCTAGTGCTTTCACATTTAGTGTATAATAAGTCAATTTATTCCTCTGTGTGTATGTGTGTATTTGTGTCTGTGTGTATGTATCTGTTTTCTTGTCTTTTTCAACTGACAGAAATGAGGAATAAAATATTACTCTGTGAAGGCCATAATATTTCTCATTTGACTGTAGCCTTTAAGAAGAAAATGTCTGAAGGATTTACTATTTTCCCCTTAGTACCTGAGTGCGAAAGAATTATACAAAGAATTATATTTCATTGAATATTTTTATAATCTATTTCTAATGGATTATCTCAATAGTTAATGTTAATGAATAATATATGTTTAAGTCTTAATCATCTAAAGGTCAGCTATTCTACCCTCTGAAAATTTTATTATATATCTTTTCCAAAAAGGATCCTACCTCTTATTAAAGCATCATTTTAAAAAAAGTTAAATTTCCTTATCTAAGAAATAAAATGTATTCATGTGCATAAATAAAGAACTACTATAATGTGATAACACATGAGTCCTATTGACTCGCATTTATACATTGATCTGAGATATTATCTCCAAATAGATATAAAGAAGAGACTACATCACAGAGCACCTCGTATTTTAGTACCTACCTGAGTAAAAAAGGAAACGTTTTCTTCTTTTGTATTAATTTTATGTCCTCATAAACTTTGCCACAAATGGTAATCAACTTTGAGAATCATGAACACATGCTGATATGATAGATTCCTTAATGACTGAAATTTGTATTTAAATTATTTATGATTCTGTAAGGAAAAACCAAGAAAATCAGATTCCATTTACTACATAAGTCTAATCAAAAGCTCTACATTCTTCTTTATGCTTTGTACTGGGAGAAAAAGATAATCTGACAGTAGTCATAATCATAAAAGTGGTATATTGCTTACCAAAAGTAACATACTGAGAAGCCAATGTTATTTAGCTGCTTTGTTGTTGATTAAAAAAAAATATGTACCAATTTTC
This sequence comes from Mastomys coucha, assembly GCF_008632895.1. Taxonomy (NCBI): domain Eukaryota; kingdom Metazoa; phylum Chordata; class Mammalia; order Rodentia; family Muridae; genus Mastomys; species Mastomys coucha. Next base: position 49,657,361 of record NC_045030.1, on the reverse strand, counting down.
TCATGCTTTCCTTTAAATTGAAATACATCTTTTTGACATTCTATATATTTAGAGAATTGATTAACTTCTCCACTATTTTGACATCAAAATTAGTGTCATATAAAGAGTTTAATTTTTATACTTGCTGTGAATTTTTTTTAGATGCACTAAATTTTGCACCTCAACTGTTTTGTTTACAAAATGGAAAAAGTATAATTTTTTAAAAGTGTGTTTGTATACTACCTGTTTACCTGTTTGGTGGTCCAGTATCTGAGAGATTTCAGGGGTCCAGGCTAATTGAGACTGCTGGTCCTCCCACAGGGTTGTCCTCCTTCTCAACTTCTTTCAGTCTTCCCTAATCCAACAAAAGGATCATCTCATTCTGTCCATGGATTGGGTGCAAATATCTGCATTGGACTCTTTTAGCTGCTTGTTGGGCCTTTTGGGTGTTAGTTATGATAAGTATCTTTTTATGAGCCCTCCATAGCCTCAGTAATAGTGTCAGGTCTTGGGACCTCCCCTTGAGCTGGATCTCACATTGGACCAGTCACTGGACTTCCTTTTCCTCAGGCTCCTCTCCATTTCCATCTCTGAAGTTTTCTCAGGCAAGAAGAATTATGGGTCAGAATTGTGACTGTGAGATAGCAAGCCCCTCCCTTATTTGATGCCCTGTCTTTCTGCTGGAGGTAGTTTCCATCAAGTTCCTCTCCCAATTGTAGAGCACTTCATCCAAGGTTCCTCCCTCCCTTTGAATCCTAAGACACTCTCACCTCCCATGTCTCTGTTGCATTCTGGAGGGTCCTCCCAAACCCCTACCTCCCAGATATACCTGTTTCCACCCCCAGCACATATACAGTCGAGGACTGCAGGGTCTGGGTTCAGCCAGAGAAGATGCAGCTAATCCTCAAGCCCAAGGGAGTTGTTTAGAGGACTGGTTGGGTGGGGATAGGAGGTATAGATATCCTTGTGGAGACAGGCAGGTGGGAAGGAGGTATGGGATGTGGAACAGTTGGGGGGTAGACTGGGAAAGGAGGAATAAAATCTGTAGTGTAAAAAAATAAATAATTAAGTAAAAGAATAATGTGGAATAAGTAAGTAAAATAAATAAATGTGTGTTTGTATGTGTGCATGTGTATACAATCCAGCATTAAAGAAAAATGAAATCCTGTGAGAAAAACATGTTAGAGAATTTATTAAGTAAAAACAATACTCATGTCTAGAAATTAGTATGGAAAGAGTGCTATTCCCAAAAAATAAGGAAATTGAAGTTTACACAAGGAAATGTTATGTAATCTGAGTCTCTAATTATGTTCTTCTGTCTGAAATTAATAATGTCAAGCAAAAGATGATAAAGCCATACAATTTTTATAATCTCTTATTTTATATTTTAGGCAAATGTATCATCTTTCATAGACATGATTTATAAAAGTAAATTAATGGTTAGTTATTATGACTCTGACCCCTCTCTTGTTTATTTGTTCTTTCCTTTTATCATTTCTTCTTGTTATTTGTTGATGTTTTACACAGTGCAAGAGATCAAATTCCTGATTTCAAAGACATATGCAAGGGTTCTTTTATTGAGAACCTTCATCTCCTCTTATCCAGTTTGTTTTCTTTTAATTGTGTCTTTTATTTCTATGATCAGTTTCTTGTCTTTTATCATTTATTTCTCATTTCTAATTAAAATATAATCATTTCACTTTTCTCTCTTTTGCCTTCCATCCATTCCTTCCCAAGTTCACTCCTTGTAACCATTTCTGCATCCTTCCTTCTTTTAAATTGAGGGAAGGATATAAGTATAACTTAATTGAGTCCATTTTTGTTGTTTGTACGTATATGATTTCAGGACTGACCACTCTGTACTGTGTAACTAATTGTGGAATTCATCCCCAGGAAAGATTAATCCTCTTCTTAGCACTTATTGGTTTCTATATATCTGGGGTTGGGACTATATGAGATATCTATCCCTACTTCCACATTATTTAGCATGTCTATCTATATTATTCAGGTTTTGTTTATTCAAACCTAAGAGAAGCAATGAGACAGCAGACTTTCTGAATCTTAACAATCTTTCCACCTTATATTCTGAATTATTCCCTCAGCCATCAGTGCAGAAACTGTTCAGTACATGTATCCACCAAGCCTAGAACCCTGACAATCGATTGATCTTTGTATTGTGTTCAGTTATGGCTTTCTTGGTCTCTAATTGCTAGAAAGAGAAGTTTCTGTGATGAGTGGTTATACCTGCACTTATCCACAGATATAAAGATAGAGTTTAAAATAGTTAAGTTTAAAATAGATATAGTTAAGTAATAAGGCTTGTCTAGCAAAGTGTCAGTAGCAGATTCTTGTTTATGATTTTTGAACTTAATACCCCTGACTAATTGGCTAGATTTCTAGAACCAGACAGACATTTCCCTCCTGTTGATTGAATCTTAATTATACTTAGAAACAGGTGTGTCAACCACAACTGCACATTGGTAGAAATCTCACCTTGCTGGTTATACTTCTGACAGAGAGGTGCAGAACAAGTAACTGAGTTCCTATCTTGATAGCTTTCTGGAAAATAAGGAGATAAGCTTTATTAGAAAAGTGGAAGGTGGTAGGGAAGCTAATACACAAGAAGAGAGACACCAAACTGCTGGAAGAAGCCTTTCATGTTAGATTATGTTCAAATTATGGAGCATCTTCAGCTATAAGGGCTTATACTTAATCTCTAAGATACATCCAAGTACAAGATCAATAGATCATATTGTTTGGGGAGGCATTTGAACTACTCTGAACAACAATTCCAAAAGAAGCTTTTCATACATGGTACTGAGACTCTTTTTGTTGTTTTTTGTTTTTTGTTTTTGTTTTGTTTTGTTTTGTTTTAGTCCAGGATACTTGTGTGGAGCATTGTCAGCCCAAGTTTGTATATATATATATATATATATACACACACACACACACAAATACATACACACAAATACACACACACACACAGTATGATTTTAGGCAAATACAAAATAGGATTCTTTGAGGCTTTATCAACCAACCTAAGAGTTTTGGTTCCCCTAATTGTTTCTGTATTGACTTCCCTACCAACATCCACTTTCCTAATCAAGCCTCCCTACTTATTTTTATGTTTTCTCCTTCATATTTCCTGAGTCTTGCTAGTCCCCTCCCACTCCTCATGGACCTTTACACTTTCTTAGTTTTCTGCTGTGATTCCATGCATATTCACATCTGAAGAGTTGAAATTCAGAACTACAAATGTGAGAGAACATGCAATATTTGTTTTTCTGGACATTGGTACCTGGGCTAACTCCATATGATCTTTGCTAGCTTCATCAAGCCCTATCCCCAATGCCAAGTTGTTGAGTTGTATTTGGCCCTGGCTCGAGTTTTGTAAACTGTCTCAGTCACTTCCATACTGGAGTGACTCAACACAATCTGCTTAAGCCTGTCTTTGCCTAGCTCCTGCTGATATAGAGTAACTGTTGGTTCGTTAGTCACCCCCTACCCTTCATCAACTTTCCCCTCCCCCTATGTCATTTCACCTCAGCAGAAAACTCCGCCTCCTCTCTCAACCCTTTATAAAGAAAGGATTGATAACATTAAAACGAGTTCCTTCTCTGACAGACTCCCTGCTCAGGGTGGTTATTCTCCAGAGGCAGGAGATCTGAGCCATGACACTCACCATCCAGCTCAGCCCTGAGAGAGGCTCAGCTGGACCTGGTTCTCTCCCTCTCGCCTGGTTCTGCCCTGAAGAGAGCCTGCCCAGCAGACTAAGGGACCATAATGAAGCCGAATCAGAAAGAAAAGATACATCTTAATTTGAGTATATATCAAAAAGTTTATATTCTCCTCTGCATCCAAATGGAAAGAATAATGAATATAAATTCTATGGTTTAAACCATATTGCCTCAGAGTCTAAAGCTACTCCTCATTGTCTTATACTTTCTTCCTTCCTTTCTTTCTTTCTTCCTTCCTTCCTTCCTTCCTTCCTTCCTTCCTTCCTTCCTTCCTTCCTTTCTTTCTTTCTTTCTTTCTTTCTTTCTTTCTTTCTTTTTGTTTGGTTTTTCGAGACAGGGTTTCTCTGTATAGCCCTGGCTGTCCTGGAACTCACTCTCTAGACCAGGCTGGCCTCAAACTCAGAAATCCTCCTGCCTCTGCCTCTCAAGTGCTGGGATTAAAGGTGTGCATCACAACCTCCCGGCTGTGCCTTATACTTTCTTTATTCCTTTTGAGAAATGTTACTTTGTGCTTGCTTGTGACATTTTCAAATCATTTATATATTTTATGATTATGTTTTAATAATGTTTGTCTAGGAATGGCTTTACTTTCATTTGTTTTTATTGGCACATGTAATGCTAATTTAATATAGAAACTTATATTTCTAGAGTATTTCAATTATTCTTAAATTACTTATTTTGTTATCTTTCTCGTGTAATTTTGTCTTTGTTCTAAGGTTACCAGACTTCCTGCAGGCTTTTTTTCTTTATAAAGAGTTATTTCAACTTACTATTTTTCTCAAAATGTTTTTCATATGGTTATATATGCATGAATGTCACGTATACAGGTACTATTTCATGTGTGCATAAATAGCAATCTTTTTCTGCTTCTTAGGTGAAATTGGCTTATTTTCAGTGTGTGTATTCACATTTGAATTACTGCTCATTATTAGAATCTTCCTGTATGATGAGGTAATAGTTATCTACCTTTCATAGAAAGCAGGAGGTCTTAAAACCTTGATTGAAAGGAAGGATTGTGAATAGTTTGGGAAGCTTCTTGATTATTATCCTTCATTATATGAGGATTCAGCTGGAGTGGCTTCATTGATGGACCTCCAACAGTTGTTTAAAACTTCCATTTCTCTGATTAATTAGACTTTATTGTTATAATGGATAAAACATTTTCCAGAAAATTAATGTCTGAATTGTATTCATTCTTAAACCTCAAAGCAATTCATGTTTAATACAGAAATGGAATTTTACTTTTTTTTTACTTTCCAAATTATATTTATATTTAATTGATTTTTAGAAAAAATGTGCTTAATTATTCTTAATGATTATTATTATCATTTATACTTATGATAATATAATGATATTTACTTTGTTAAGCCTGATCTTACCATACTGTAAAATTATTTCAGTATGATGTTTCTATATTCTGAGTTTCAGACAGATACAGTGAAGTGATCAGATACTCCTACCCAATTTCTTTTTCCAACTTTTATTTGAAAGCACTGAAAGATTATACAAATTTTCAGAAATAACACACAGAAGTCCCACAGAATTTATTTGGATTCCAATGGCTAAATAGTTTTTCATAATTGAGTATTTTATAAAGCTCATAATTTAATAATCATGATATTTTCATATATGGCTTCTGGTAAAATAAATTACAGCAATTGTTAGTTTAAATACTATGAATTCCCATGTTCTCTAATAAGTACTATGTCAAAATTAAGTGAAATGATAGAATTATTTTAAATATACAAGTATATTATGTTTCTTAGAGAGTTTAAGAACGATTTGAAATTTAAATAACAACTTATTTTTATACCTAAACATGCAGTTAAGTACTATTTTAGAAAGCACTAACATTTTCTGTGTTTATATTTATAGGACGTTATTTGTAAGCTTAAGATAATTTTAGAAATATAAACACCCATTGGAAAAATATTCTAATTTTGAAAAAATAAATAAATAAGTAAATAAATAAGTGCCAAGGGATACATAAAGAAGTTCTTATTTTAATATTTTAGCAGAAAAAAGCAAAAAAGTTGTGGTTGATTACTAGGGGTAGTATTGGAAAGAGTTTTTGGTCCCACAGATTGACATTTTCATCAGTGTCTTCCTTTATTTGCTTGTCATCTCATTTGACTGTTTCTATAAGGGAAGTATGCTCCTCAAGGCTCCAATGTATTGATTGATATACCAGTGGAATAGCAGAATGATAAAAGACTATACACTAATAGCAGTGGAGAAGTTCTGCCTTTAGTGTTAACAATGCATCAACTGACCTTAATATAGGCAATCTTTTACTATAACTCCATGAAAAATCAAAATCAAAACCCATTCTTCCAATATACAGTTATATAAAATAAATATTGATATTCTAAAAAGAAGGAAATGTAGTACAATGAAGAAATATTAGTTCATGATGATATT
>NC_045030.1:49649309-49651214 GCF_008632895.1 Mastomys coucha | reverse complement strand
GCCTGGCCAAAATCCTATATCTTTATGTAAGATGTCAAAGGATTTAGATCGGTTTTCCCTTCCAGCTTTACTGACTATGACATATCCCTTGGGCTGATTCCATGCCCCAATTTTAGTTCTGGGTAGCAGGTATAACAGGGTTTAAATTTGCCACTGTATTGGGTCTCTAACTCACCTAGCCTTTACCTTAACAAATCCACACAGTGGCCACTCTGTACTTTTTGGAGGAGCTTCCATGTCACATGGAATATTGATATAATATTGATATATCAATATATATATTGATATATATTGGTGAATTTCCTTAGCCAGCTAAAGAGAAGATTATACAACCCCTTTGCTGTATCCCTCTTGAAACAGCCGGAAGCATTTAGACAAAGTTGTCAAGTTCTGATGCTTAATGGGGCTGGAACCATACCCTATGTCTTGAATTACTTTTGTGGTTTCTATTGCTGCTTAAGTTTTCATTTTTACAACTTTGGTGGGGATGTTCTAGGTAGTCTTGCTCTGAGGGTACTACACCATTTATTTCATTTAGTCTCAGGGTTTTCTTTAAGCATATCATCACCTTTACTATGGAATTTGGATCCAATATTATACTTTTAGTTATCTTTTCCATCTCATGCATAAGAGTGATCAATGATCAATAATCAATAATAATTATGTCACACAGTCAATACTACACTACTGAAATATCCTCTGCCAGTGGCATTACAACTCTTCAGTTTATCCTCAAGAAGATTCTTAGGACAAGGACAAAAAGCAGCCATGTTCTTTGTCAAAATATCACACAAATGTTCTGTAGTCCAGTTGCCATTGTTCCTCTCTAAAACCTTTCTGAGTTGGATCCCTACAGTCAACATTGTTCTCAGCACTTCTGTCATCTATGATCCTACTGTGATGACCCATTGAGCACCACTTAAAGAGTTCTACAGTTTTTCTAATCCAAAATCCCAAAGTGTGCATTCTGTCTACAAGAAACATGGTAAAGAGTGCCATAGAATTATGTCACTTCCTGTTATCAAATTCTGTCTTAGTTATTCTTCTATCGCTGTAAGATGACATCATGTCCAAGGTACCTTTGAAAAGAAACTATTTAATTGGAGGCTTACTTACAGTTTCAAATAATTAGTCTATAAACGTCATGGCAAGAGCAAGGTGGTAGCTTTTTTCTCCTCTGGTCTGATGGTGTTCTAAGAGTCAAGCCATGTAACAAAATTCCTAATACCAACTATGAAAATCTCCCCCTTGCTTTGTTACTTAGGGCTGTATAAAAGAGTGCCAAAACATACAGCCTATTGATGTTGCACTTAGTTAATCCTTATTGCTGAGGACACCATGCATTTCTGAAACAAGGCCCAGAAAACTGGAGCTGACCTGAAATTCCCTTCTCTGAGGGTTATTTTTTATGGTAGCAGAAAATGGCCATGGACTTTTCCAAGGAAAGAGGAAACCAACAATATCACATACCTATGATGCCTATGAACCATATCAATTACCATATAGAATTGTAACTAAGAGCAGTAGGTACAGGAGTGACATACATACCTTGATGATAACTGACATCTCTCTAAGTGGGTATATGATGGATTGAACAAAAGGGAGACCATAACTGATACTAGAAACCTTGATATCTGCTCAGTGCTAGGAAAATCATGGGTATTGGAGGAGAAGTTACAACCACTAATTTTCTAACCTATGCTAACCATTAACAGTAATCTATAAACATTTTCCCTTATACTCACAGATAATTATTGTCATTATGCCTCATCAGGGAATCTTCTCTTTGTAACAGACAGAGAAAATGTATGTAGCAGATTTTAAGTTGTAATGAGACTTAATGCACCAGGGTAGGAAGAGATCCAGAGGAGTCTTACCTTCTCAGAGAAGAACAGAATAGGGGAA
>NC_045030.1:49627784-49649284 GCF_008632895.1 Mastomys coucha | reverse complement strand
GTGTGTGTGTGTGTATGTGTGTGTGTGTGTGATACTTCCTCCAAACAATAGTGAATAGCTTGCCACCTATGCCCATGACTGTAAAGTTCAGGAAATAATGTTTGTTTTAGATTTTTAAACATGTTTGTGTTTAAGTATATAAACATAAAAATAAGTATATTAATATTTAGTTATAGGTAGATTTCAAAGAAAGAATGGGTATATTGTTCTCTATACCATGATAGAACCTTTGCTTTGAAATTGATTATAGAAAAGACAACTTCATAAAGGTCAATGGTAAAATGTAAATGAATGCATATGCTTGGTAATTCAATGTTACTGTACTTATATATGTATATATATATATGTATTTATGTATTTGTGTGTAAATACATGTATGCATATATATGTATAAATATGTATGCACATATAAATGCAAATGAACATTTACATTAGTTATATATATAACATATGTTTATGTATTTATATGTACATATATATACATGTATGTGTATATACATATATGTATATATAAAATTGACAATGAGCATTGGACTCAAATAGTTTGCAATAAAACTAGAAGGGACAGAACAGTATCAAACAAATGTAATGATGATAAGCAATTATTTGAACACAAAGTATCAACAAATAAAATGAAAGACATGTGACATGCAATATAAAAAGAAAAGAAAGTATAGGAACTGAAACCTTGGAAAATGTTTAAAGGAAGCAAAATACAGGAAATACATTTTTATTTTAAACTCCAGTTTAAAATATTCCCCTCCTGGTTCACCCTCAAACTGTTCCATATCCCATACCTCCTCCTTGCCCCACTAAATCCAAGAGTCTGTCCCACTCCTGCCCCACCAGACCTCTAAACTCCCTGGACCCTCCCATCTCTTGAGGGTTAGGTACATCTTCTCTGACGAGAGGCAGACCCAGAAGTCCCCTGCTGTATATGAGTTGGGGACCTTATATCAGCTGTTGTATGCTGCCTGGTTGGTGGTCCAGTATCTGAGATATCTCAGGGGTCCAGGTTAGTTGAGACTGCTGGTCCTCCTACAGGGTCACCCTTCTTCTCAACTTCTTTCTATCTTTCCATAATTCAACCACAGAGGTCAGCAGCTTCTGCCCATTGGTTTGGTGAAAATATCTGCATCTGACTCTTTCAGCTGCTTTTTGGGTCCTTTGGAGGGCAGTCATGATAGGTCCCTTTTTGTGAGCGCTCCATAGCCTCAGTAATAGTGTCAGGTCTTGGGACTATCCCTTGAGCTTGATCCCACTTTGGGCCTGTCACTGGACCTTTTTTTCCTCAGTCTCTTGTCCATTTCCATCCCTGCATTTCTTTTCAACAGGAATAATTCTGGGTCAGAGTTTTGAATGTGGGATGACAAGTCCATCCCTCACTTGATGCCCTGTCTTCCCAATGGAGGTGGGCTTTACAAGTTCTTTCTCCCCAATGTAGTTCATTTTATCTAAGGTCACGTTCTTGGAGCCTGAGTGTTTCACACATCCCAGGTCTCTGGTGCATTCTGGAGGGTGCCCCAAACCCCCTACTTCCCAAGGTTGCCTGTTTCCATTTTTTTCTGCCAGCCCTCAGGGATTCAGTTCTTTTCCCTCACCCAATGCCAGATCTGGTTCCCCTCTCTGGCCTCCCATCCCCTTTACATTCCAGGTCCCTCCCTCCCCCCTCCCCCAGTGTGGTTGCTTTCTATACCCTCTCAAGTTGGGCTGAGGCATCCTTACTTGGGTCCTCTAGCTTGTTGACATTTTTTAATTCTGTGGGCTGTATCTTGGGTGTTTAGTCCCCCATTTTTGGCTAATATCCACTTATTAGTGAGCACATACCATACATGTCCTTTGGCTCTGAGTTACCTCACTCAGGATGATATTTTCTAGTTCCATCCATTTGCCTGCAAAACTCAGGATGTCCTCATTCTTAATATAAGTAGTATTCCATTATGTAAATGAACCACATTTTCTGTATCCATTCTTCTGCAGTGGGACATCTGGGTTGTTTCCAGCTTCTGGTTATCACAAATAAGGCCTTTATGAACACAGTGAAACCTGTGCCCCTGTGGCATGGTGGGGTGTCTTTTAGGTATATTCCCAAGAGTGGTAATGCTGGTAGATCTATTTCTAATTTTCTGAGGCACCTACAAACTGATTTCCAGAGTGGTTGTACCAGCTTGCAATCCCACCAGCAATGGAGGTGTGTTCCTCTTTCTCCACATTCTTTCTCCACATCCTCATCAACATGTGCTGTCACATGTGGTTTTAATCTTAGCCATTCTGACTGGTGTGAGGTGGAAGTACAGCATCATTTTGATTTGCATTTTTCTGATCACTAAGGACTTTGAACATTTCTTTAGGTGTTTCTCAGCCATTCGAGATTCCTCTGTTTTAAATTCTCAGTTTAGTTCTACACCCCATTTTTTGATTGGGTTGTTTGATTTTTTTTTGCTGGTTAGCTTCTATTTTCAATGACAGTTATGGCACTGAAATTCAGAGAAGGGATTAAAAACTATTCCAAGATGATGGAATAACCAGAGAAAGTTCAAAGAACAAAAGAATTACATATTAAAATGTAGGGAGTAGTTAATAAAATGGTAAGACTGGAAACTGACAAAGTAGGTTTAAGTAATTCATGGATATTGTGAGTAAAATTATCAAGATTTTAGATATCATTAGAAAGTCAAGAAACATTTCAGGCAGAGTAAATGGCAGTGTATATTTGAAAATTTATTGAGATTACTTTAATAAGAATGGGAACATTCAGCTCCAGATGAATTAGGATGCCAGAGCAAATGAAAATAAAAAGAGATGTGAAATAAATGCTTGGTGACAATTGATAAATGACTCAATCAGATATCAATACTAAAAATTATACCACAGAGCATGACAATACAAGGAGGGTTGGTGAAAAGAAACAGAGCTATGAGTCAAACTATTGTGGACAAATTAAATTATGCAAAATGTAATTGGCTATGAGAAGGCTTAGTAATTACCAAATGATTAATAACCTAAGTCTATATATTTATAAGACTCTAATTATTATGACTTTTAAATCAATGGTAATCTCAGTGTATATTTAGAAAGCAGTTAATAGTATATGGAAATATTTGGACTTAAAAATTTGCATTAGTTAACTACAGAGAATGCTGAAAAAGCATGTTCAGGTTGGATACCATTGAAGCTTTTATAAATAATCAAAGTGCAAATAATCCTCAGGCCTTGGTTGACAAACTTATTGTTAGGTATTTCCTGATAAATTTTGCCAGGAAATAGTAGATTTGGCAGTAAGCTTTACAAACATCCAAGTGTTTCACTGGTATTTTGGTTTTTGTTTTGCTTCATTTAGTGTTTGCTCTATTAGATATGTTACCTAATGTGTAAAATTTTAAAAAATGGATTTCAGATGCCTAAAATATTCATTATTAATATTCATTAACAAGTTGGAAATTTTACTGAAAAATATATAATCCTGGCATCATTATTATTCAAGTAATAAACATATATGCACATATGTGGGGGTGGGAATAAGATTTAAGGAGTAAACCTTTTGGTCAGCATATGAAAGTGCAATCTATTTGTATTATTACATCATACTTAAATTATTATCTATGAGGACATTATTGGTGCCTCTTCACTGATTAAGAAAATGTTAGAACTAAAATTATGTTTTTACTAAAATGGTGTCAAGACAAGAATAACTAAGGATAACACCTATGACTAATACCAACAGTACTAAAAACATATTCTTCTTGAGGAAGTACTGCATGTATGATCCAAAGGTGAAAATAATGGCTGATTCAAGTCAATATTTACTGTTATAGAACCCTGGTATTAAGGTAACAGTCTACAATGTCCAGATAGCTCTCTTAGCTTGGTCCAAAATGGGGCATTCCCTATCTCAGTGGAGATCCTTTTCTTTACCTGGCCTTGGCTGGAGAATATCTGTACACACAGATACCTGACCTTGTTTGGAGGATGACCCTGTGCTGAGCTTTCTGCAAGCACTGCATAACTCAAAACATAAGTCCTATTCTCTCATGGTATGTACTGTGTTTTGGCCAATCAGCCCTCTCTACCCATATCCCTAACTGCCATTAAATACCATACTTCTGAAACAATAAAGCAGAGCTGTCTCACTGAAGCTGTCTCCAGAAGTATTTCCATCATTCTCTGACTCTCTGAACATTGATGGCAGCTTCCTCCTTCTCTTCCCCATGAGCCATGGCCAACGAGCTCCAAGGAAAAGCAAGACCCACAATTTACCAGCTACTTGATAACAATTTATGGAAAGGATTCTAAATTTCTTTAAATTTAGAAAGTTTTGATGTCAGAGAAGGCAGGACTGCTGGAGTGGTGGGGCAGGAATGGGTGAGTAGGTGGAGGAGCACACTCATAGAGGCAAAGGGGAGGTGGGAGAGGGCAGTTGTGGGAGGGGAGGTTGTGGAGGGGTAACCAAGAAGGGAGATATCATTTGAGATATAAGCGAATGGAATGATTAAAAACAATTTAAAAAATGTTTTGAAATTAAGAATAGATAACTGATTTGTTTGTTTCTTTCTTTCTTTCTTTCATTCCAAACTGATGGTTTAATGTTTCAGATATAGAACCAGGATAAGGCAAAGCCTCTAGATTTATTGACTAACAAGTACTGAATGTGAAATAAGAAAAGCTATTCAAACTTTTGCAAGGCATACAAAGAGATGCAGCTATTGAAGAGGAGGTTTTACTGAAGTCTACAATCCATTGGAAGAACAACAATATCAACCAACCAGAACCCCAACCCCAGAGCATCCAAGGACTAAACCACCAACCAACGAGTGTATGTGGAGGAACCCATGGCTCCAGCTGCATATGCAGCAGAGGATGGCCTTGTCAGGCATCAGTGGGAGGTGAGGTCCTTGGTCCTGTGAAGGCTCAATGCCCTAGTGTAGGGGAATGCCAGGATGAGGGGTGGGAGGGAATGTGTGGATGGGAGAGTACATTCATAGATGCAAGGGGCAGAAGGATGGGATAGGGCATTTCTGGAGGGCAACTGGGAAAGGGGATAACATTTGAAATATAAAAAAAATATCTGATAGAAAAAATACATTGCCCAGACTGGCAAGCTGAACAAACACTCACCAGCATGTACTAATTGACCAGAGTGTCAGAAACAAACAGCACATAAGAAATGTTAAAACTCACAGTATGAAAACAATTATAAAACCAACTTAAGATTTTTAATACCTCTTTGTAATACGGGATCCTACAAAATGTGGTATATTAGTGACCTGGAAGACCTGAGGTTCATAAGGTTCATCATGTTTTCAGAGGAAAACTCTTTCTTTACAAATGTTGCCTGGAAAATGCACCCTCTTCTTTTTCATTTACAAAGAAATTCTGCTATGTACAAAAACTGCCATTATATTTTTTTCAAAATTATTTTTTTTATTATTATGATTCTTTATTCTTTTTTTTACAGTTCAGTTATTATTCCCCTCCAGGTCCTTGCCCTCTGACTGTTAATTAGCTCATACCTCCTCCTGTCTATCTCTAAGAGGACGTCCCCACCTCTGCACCACTACCATACCAGACTTCCCCACTCCCTGGGACCTTAAGTCTCTTGAGGTGCATCTTCTCTAACTGAGGCCAGACCAGGCAATCCTCTGCTCTCTGTGAGTACGATATTGAATAGACAGGGATAGAATGGGCAACCGTGTCTTGTCCCAGATTTCAGTGGAATTGCTTCTCTTTTCTCTCCATTTAATTTGATGCTGTCTATTTGTTTGTTATATATTAGTTTTATTATTTTTAGGTATGTTTCATGAATGCCTGATCTCTCCAGAAATTTTAGTATGAAGGGATGTTGTATCTCATGAAAGGCTTTTTCAGCATCTAATTGATGATCAGTTTTTTTTTTCCTTGAGTTTGTTTATATAGTGAAATGCCCAACAGTGGAAAGAGGGAACCTGTAGAATCTACCTCCAGTAGAAAGACAGGACATCAAGTGGAGGGATAGGGTTGCCATTATACAATCAAAACCTCTGACCCAGAATTATCCCTGTTTAAAAGAACTGCAAGAACAAAAATGGAGAAGAGGTTGAAGGGAAGGTGGTTCAATGACCAGCCCAACTTGGGATCCTTCTCATGGGGGGATACCAAAGACTGACAATACTATGCTATGATGTACTTACAGATGGGAGCCTTACATTGCTTTCCACTAAGAGGCCTTATCAGCAGCTGACTGAGACAGAAGCAAATACTTATACCCAACCTTTTGAGTGACGTCAGGGACTGCTTTGTTTGAGTTAGGGGAAGGATGGAAGAAGCTTGAGGAAAATGACCCCATAGGAACATCAACAGTGTCAAATGGCCCAAGCACTAGGGAAGTCCTAGAGATTGATCCATCAACCAGGAACATACCATAGGCTAGTCTGAGACCCCTGGCACATATGAAACAATTGTATGCCTGGTCTGGATCTCAGGGGAGGAAGGTGAGCTTAATACTCAAGAGACTTGAGGCCCCAGGGAAGGGGGAGGTCTGTTAGGCATAGAAGCATCCTCTCAGAGGCAAGTGTGAGAAGGAATGGGAGAAGGGACTCTTGGTGAGGGGAGAGTGGGAGGCAACAACTAGAATGTAAATAGATAAAATAATTTTAAAAATAGGGAAAGAAAGGAAGAAAGAAAGAAAGAAAGAAAGAAAGGAAGAAAGAAAGAAAGGAAAAATATCAAGTGCAGTATACATACCATAGTAAGTTCAACTGCTAAAAAATTGTGCGTGTGTGTGTGTGTGTGTGTGTGTGTGTGTGTGTGTGTATGCAACATTTTGATTTGTCCTGAAGTCCTTCTTAGTTTATAAGAACTGTTAAATGTAATATTCTGGACTGTAAGTGCACTTAATGATGATTTGTTTCTTCATTCTTTAACTTAACATTTACAAATAATGCCTTACAAAAGATTCATCTATATATCCTAGGATGTGACTACCAATAAATGTTAACTATAAATAATCAAATAATAATAGACAAAACTATAGATTTGGTGTAAAGCTCTAGCTGAAATTATAGTCCTTTAATAAGTTAAAAATAAACATTTTAATAATGAAAATAAAGATAATTAGATTGAAAAAGAAGAATGAAGATACACTTTCATCTAATATTTTTTCTCTTTCCATTTATTTTTAATTTCATTTTTATGCAAATATTTTCATTAGAAAGGCTAGCATAGTTCCATATTAGCTAATTCAAAATGCAATTTAGGTCTATAAAATGTTATTAAATATGAAAAACTACAGTAGTATCTGAATAGATATTAACAATAGAAATCAATTTAATAATTTGCCTACTAATGTAAGATTATTTAGTTTTCTAAACATTTTGAACACATTTTTCTTCATCATAAGGTATGGAAATATGAGCTTTAAATATAGAATAAACAAGATTTTTGAAACTACACATATGGCAATCTAATGGATATTATTGATTAAATGTGTAACCAGTAGCCTAAGTTAGTTCTGATAGGAAGGTTCTATTCTTAGCATCCACAGAGTAGCTCACAATCATCTGAAACTCCAGTTCCAGGAAACCTATGACTTCTTCTTTCCTCCATGAGTACCAGGAACACACATGGTTCACATAGACACATGTAGGCAAAACACTCATTTGCATAAAATCATAAATATTTTAAACATGTAGAAACAATAATAAGTAGAAAATTGTCATGTTGACTTATACAACAAATTCTTACATATTTAATAAAATGATACTATTAAATAAACATTTGGAATTAAATAGAGGTTGGTATCTCCTTAGTTCTATATAGACATGTAATGTTTTGCAAGGAAGAATATCACTGTGAAATTAATTCATGGGACAAATTTATACATTCAAACATGAGCATACAAATCCACTTTAAATTGTAAATTATGAAATTATGCCATTCTGGTAATGAAGCAGATGCTTAGTAATATTTAAGCCATACTTACTCTCTCCATTCATTTTGTTTATTTGGCATTTATCTTTGAACTTTTATTTTTGTAATGTTCTTAATAATTTCATACATGAGGACTGTATATTTATCACTGTTTTTAAGAAAAACATGATTTTTACTAAGAAAACAATGTTACATATGTAGGACTTGAATGATCTAAGTATACATTATAAGATAGGAATGGGCTCTGAATTGTATAGAAATGTCAGTTCTTCACAAATATGCAATATTTCATTTAAAATAATAGACAATAATAAAATGTTACAAAGACGAAATGAGGATATTTAGCTTTAATGACTGAACTACAGGATATAGAAATATGAGAGAAAATTCCAATAAAAAGATATTATAAAATGATATCCTTATCAAAAGAGACACTGAATGGAAGT
Organism: Mastomys coucha; assembly: GCF_008632895.1. Taxonomy (NCBI): domain Eukaryota; kingdom Metazoa; phylum Chordata; class Mammalia; order Rodentia; family Muridae; genus Mastomys; species Mastomys coucha. Next base: position 49,640,933 of record NC_045030.1, on the reverse strand, counting down.
AATGAGTTAAATTTAGATATTCAAATTTGTGTCTGGTGTTTATTTAGCTCTCTCACAATTTTAAGTCATAGTGTTTTAATTTTTTTAACATTATTTTGCCATATAGATACTCCTTATGTTTTGTTTGTGATATTTGTATGCTAACCAAAGGCCCAATTCCAAAATTTTTCAAATAAAATTTGTTATATTACCTTGACAACCCACCAACCAAAAATAATGACATGGAGACCTTTAAATATTTCAAAGTTTAGGCCTTGGCCTGGCAGACTCTCAACTACCTCATCCAAGTTTACCTGACCACATAGGCTGATCCTGATACATGGCTAGGTAGACCTTCCAGTTCTATAGTCACAACTGTCTCCTCTCACATCTCCTGGTGAAAAGCCCTTCCTCTTTCTCCTTCTCAGAGTCCCTTTTTCCATACTAGGAAGTTTCACATTTCACTTTCTGCCTAGCTATTAGCCTTTAGTTTTTGTTCAAAAAAAAAAAAAAAAAAAAAAAAAAAAGTAAATCCAATCTGAAACAACAATCAGTAGCAGGAAAAATGCCAGAGCCATTTATTTAGGTTGTTCTTTGGCGGGGTTGAGGGCTAAGTGACTTCCTTTAAGGCAGCTTGCTGTTGTTTTTCTTTCTTTCTTTCTTTTTTGAGATATTTTCTTTATTTACATTTCAAATGTTATCCCCTTTCCCAGTTTCCCCTCTATAAACCCTCTATCCTATCTCCCCTTACCATGCTTCTATGGGGGTACTCCCCCAACAGTAGACCCACTCCTGTCTTACTGCCATAGCATTCCTCTACACTGATACATCAAGCCTTCACAGGACCAAGTCCCCCCCCCCTTCAGTACTTCCCCTAATTTCTCCAGGGGTGTCATGTGCTCAGCCCGACGATTGGCTGCTAGCATCCACATCTGTATTGGTCAGGATCTGGCAAAACCACTCAGGAGACAGCTGTATCAGGCTCCTGTAAGCAATAGTGTCTGGGTTTGGTGTCTGCATATGGGATAGATCCTTAGGTGGACCAGTATCTGGATGGCCTTTCTTTCAGTCTCTGCTCCAGTCTTTCCCTGTATTTCCTTTAGACAGAAGCAATTCTGGGTTAAAATTTTGGAGATGGGTGGGTGGCTCCATCCCTCAACTGGGGGGGGGGTTCCTTACCTAATCTCTGGATATGGTCTCTACAGGTTCTCCCTCCCCTTTGTGAGGTGTTTCAGCTAATATCATTCCCGTAGGTTCCTGTGAGGCTCTTGCTTTCTAGCATCTGGCACTTTCTGGTTGCTACAACGAGTTCCCCATCGCCAATTTCTACACAACTCTGTTCAATTTCATGACCCTTTGTATATTTCCTCCATCTCCTCACTTACCTGATTATACCTCTCTCTTTGCCCTCATCCTCCTATTTTCCTCCCAAGTTCTTCCTACTCTCTAATTCCCTTGATTATATTGTTCATCTTTCTAAGTATGGCTAAAGCATTCACTTTTGGTCTTCCTTCCTCTTAAGCTTCATGTGGCCTATGAATTGCATCATGGGTATTCATTGCTCTTAGTGGGTATTCCACACTCTTTGTCTAATATCCACTTGTCAGTGACCACATACCATGTGTGTTCTTTTGTGTCTGAGTTACTGTACTCAGGATGATATTCACTAGATCCATCCATTTGCCCGTGAATTTCATGAAGTCATTGTTTTTAATAGCTGAGTAGTATTCCATTGTGTAAATATATCACATTTTCTGTATCCATTCCTCTGTTGAGGGACATCTGTGTTGTTTCCAGCTTCTAGCTATTATAACTATGGCTGCTATCAACATAGTGGAACATGTGACCTTATTACATGTTGGAACATCTTCTGGATATATGCCCAGGAGTAGTATAGCTGGGTCCTCAGATAGTACTATGTTCAATTTTCTGAGGAACCACCAGACTGATGTCCAGAGTGGTTGTACCAGTTTGCAATACCACCAGCAATGGAGGAGTGTTCCTCTTTCTCCACAACTTCACCAGAATCTGCTGTCAGCTGAGTTTTTGATTTTAGTCATTATGACTGGTGTGAGGTAGAATCTCAGAGTTCTTTTGATTTGCATTTCCTTGATGACTAAGGATGTTGAAATTTCTTTTGGTGCTTCTTGGCCATTTGAGTTTCCTTACTTGATAATTCTCTGTTTAGCTCTGTTCACCAGAAATCACCATTTTTGATAGGGTTATTTGGTTCTCTGGAGTCTAACTTCTTGAGTTCATTGTATATGTTGTATATTAGCCTCTATCAGATGTAGGAGTGGTAAAGATCTCTTCAGGCTGTTAGTCTATGTCTTTTTATTGGAGAATTGAGTCCATTGATGTTAAGAGATACTAAAGAAGAGTGATTGTTGCTTCATGTTATTTTAGTTATTAGAGGTAGAATTATGTTTATGTGGCTAAACACATTATTTTGAGTTTGTTGAAAGAAGACTCCTTTCTTGCTTCTTCTAGGGTATATTTTCCCTCCATGGTTTTGAGTTTTCCATCTGCTATCCTTTTGGGAACTGAATTTGTGGAAAGATATTGTATAAATTTGGTTTTGTTATGGAATATCTTGGTTTCTCCATCTAAGGTGATTGAGAGTTTTGCTGGGTATAGTAGCCTGGGCTGTCATTTGTGATCTCTTAGGGTCTGAATGAAATCTGGATCATCTAGCTTTCATAGTCTCTGGTGGGAAGTCTAGTGTAATTCTGATAGGCCTGCCTTTATATGTTACGTGAACATTTTCCCTTACTGCTTTTAATATTCTTTGTTTAGTGCATTTGGTGTTTTGATTATTATGTGATGGGAGGAATTTCTTTTCTGGTCCAATCTATTTGCAGTTCTGTAGAACTCTTGTATGTTCATGGGTATCTCTTTCCTTAGGTATCTATTTGGAGTTCTGTAGGCCTCTTGTATGTTCATGGGCATCTCTTTCCTTAGGTTAGGAATATTTTTTTCTCTAATTTTGTTAGAGATATTTACTGGCCTTTTAAGTTAGGAATCTTCACTCTCTTCTATTTCTATTTTCCTTAGGTTTGTTCTTTTCATTGTGTCCTGGACTTCCTGGATGTTTTGGGTTATGAGTTTATGCGTTTTGCATTTTCTTTATTTTGTCCATATTTTCTATGCTATCTTCTGTACCTGAGATTCTCTCTTCTATCTCTTGTATTCTGTTGGTGATGCTTGCATCTATGACTCTTGATCTCTTTCCTAGGTTTCTATCTCCAGGGTTGTCTCCTTTTGTGATTTCTTTATTGTTTCTATTTCCATCTTTAGATGCTGGATGGCTTTGTTCAATTCCTTCACCTGTTTGGTTGTGCTTTCCTATAATTCTTTAAGGGATTTTTGTGTTTCCTCTTTAAGGGCTTGTACCTGTTTACCAACGTTCTCCTGTATTTCTTTAATGGAGTTGTTTATGTCGTTCTTAAAGTCCTCTATCATCATCATAAGGAGTGATTTTAGATCTGGATCTTGCTTTTCTGGTGTGATGGTATATCCAGGACTTGCTATGCTGTGAGAATTGGTTTCTGATGATTCCAAATAGCCTTGGTTTCTATTGCTTATATTCTTGTCCTTGCCTCTCACCATCTGGTTATCTGTGGTGTTAGCTGGTCTTGCTGTCTCTGACTGTGGCTTATCATTCTTGTCATACTGTGTGTCAGCACTCCTGAGTGAACAGCTCTCCAGGAGTAATTTGGGTATGGAGAGCTGTGGCAAAAGTCAGCTCTGGGTAGAGAGAGAAACCTGAAGGAACCTGTCCCTGACTTTTCCTTTGTCCCTGTGTCCTGGTGGCTCTGGCTAGGCCCCTCTTGGGCCAATTAATTGAGCAGAAGTGGTGATCTTACGTGTGTTCTCAGGTTTACCATCACTCCTGAGAGACCAGCTCTCTCTAGGTGGGATTTGGATAAGGAAAGCTGTGACACAGGGTCAGTTCCAAGTGCAGATGGAAATTGGAGGGATCCTTTCCCAGGCTTCTTCTAGGAGCAGAAGTTGTGGTCTTTCCTGTGTGCCCACACATGTCAGCACTCCTGGTAGACCATCTCTCTCCAGGTGGGATTTGGGTATGGAGAGCTGTGGCACAGGGTCAACTCCAGGGGCAGATCTATTTATTACTTTTACCAAATCCTTTTCTTCCAACATCTACTCACAGGCTCCTATACTCTATTCCAAAATTTATGATCTTCCTTAAATACTACATAAAATTTTTGTACCCTGCTATTGGAAAAATGTATGGTCCTGAATCAGGGTCATAGATTGTGGTAACAGAGAACCCACCTCATAGATTAGAAATCAGTGATTTTTTTTCAATCTTGATTCTAATACATTTTAATTCTAAGATTATACCAAATCCTTATCATATTCTTGATGACGTTATTATTTGCAGTGCTGGGGTTTGAAGACAGGGCTTGTACATGCTATATAAGTACATTACCACTAATTTATATTTTTAAGCTTTGAATAGGTACTTAAGACTACTCTACATAAATACCCATTTTTTACATAGTGTAGGTGTTAATAACAATGATTATCCTAAAATGTCTACTATGGAACTATAATGATTGAAATTCTAAACTATTCAGATGTTTCCTGAGATTTATAAAACTTAACACATATCAAATGTTATGTAAAACATGCAATTTAAAAATATTTTTATACTAGTAATCCTCCCATCAACTATTTACATGTCCAACCCTCATCCCTCACAAATTTGTAATCTCTTTCTATGAATGTTATTGTTTGTATGTGTTCATAAATATATAAGTAGAATCTCCTCTATCTGTAAGCTTTGCTTGTTTGTTTTCAAGGTTGATCAACTGTTATTGACTCAAATTGGTGTGCTCTTATCTGGGGGAGATTATTTTTCCTTTCACTAAGAATTTCTTAGTTGTCTTCAGTTTTTTTGTGGAGAATGAGCCCAAGCAGGCTTAACCTAGACCTATAATCATGTCTTTTAATGTCTTCCATTTCCAGTTCATATTTAAGTGTTTAGGCAGTTATGTTGGAAAGGGTTCATGAGTATAGAATCTCAGATATTTCTTGAAGATGTTTTCTCAAAGAAAATTTTTTCTGTTTCTCTGGATTCTACAATATTTCTGGCCCTCTTCTACATTGTCTCCTGATACTTACGTGGACAAGTTGTGTTGTAGATGAGTCAATTATGGTTGGGAACTTTATGGTTACCTTTTCCCCTGGATTTGACATGTTGAAGTTTCTGTAATGATTACCATCTTCTGTAAAAGGAATCTTATTTAATGAGGTATGAGAATTACACTTCTTTTGGGTAGAAGACTGCTGGATTATGGGAACAGATCTAGAGACACCCAGCAAAAAATTAGGCTGAGCTCAAGGAACCCCCATAGAAGAGGTGGGGAGGTTTAGGAGTGAGAGAGGTCAAGAACAACAGGAGAACAGGACCTACAAAATCAACTAAGCAATGCTCACAAGGCTCACAAAGACTAAAGCAACAGTAACAGAGCCTGCATGCATCTACATTAGGTATTCTCCATATATATCCTGGTTGTTAGCTTGATGTTTTTATGGAACACCTAACAGTGGGAGTGGGTGTATTTCTTACTCTGTTGCCTGCTCTTGGGACCCCTTTCCTCTAACCTTGATATAAGGGTTTGTGCTTAATCTTATTGTGACTTGTTATGCTGTTTCCAGTTGATGTAACTGGGAAGCTTGTTCTTTTCTGAAGGAAAATGGAGGACAAGCAGATCTCAGGGAGTTGGGAGGTGGGACAGGGACAGTCTTGGAGGAGTATAGAAAGTGGAAACTACAGCTGGGACATATTTTATGAAAGAAGAATAAATATAAAAGAGAAATAAGCATTTTTTAAATGTTTAAAAAATAAGCATTTAGAATGTAATTTGGAATGCACTATTTAAGGCAAATGGAGCTCCTCTTCTAAGATGCATGACTTTAAGTTTCCAAGAGCAAGCATGGTTTCCTTCTTGTTGCACATGGCCATAAGTCCAATTAGATAGTTATTAGTTGCAACAAGGATATGAATACAACTAATGTACCCTTATACACTTTGTTCTGTCTATGCCTCATCCCCATCTGATTTCAGAGACTAAATTGTTTCTGTTTTACTCTATGTCCCACTAAGACATTTTAGCTAGATCCTGCATATGAATGAAGCCATGCAAAAATATTCTGAATCTGACATATTTTGCTTGATGTAATATCCATCTGTATTTTCCAAAGTGACATAAATATTTTAATGTCACATTTACTAGATGTGACATTACAATTAACTCTGTGTGTTCCATATATATACATATATATATATATATTATATATATATAATATATATATACATATTAATGTAAATTCCAATGTATTGAGAATTGAAACTTTGGGGATATAACTTGGACATTGATGGAACCATACTTATTGTAGTTATTGTCATTCAAATAGAAATTGTAAAAAGCTTTTTTGAGTGATAAATCATGAATTTAGAAGTCTGCAATATCAAGGGGACATTCATCCATTAAATATGGTAGATCCATGATTTTAATTTCCAGTATTTTAACATGGTAGAGATAAATATTTGTTGAATAAACACCATTTTTAAAATTATTTGTACTAGACTAAGAAAACCCAAAATTCCCCCAATTCTCAATTCTGATTTTTTGTTCTATAAAACATAAATTTGTACAATTCTTAAAAGAAAGTATAGTCATTAGATTTGAAGAACCAGTTCTTATTGGATATAGATATTTATTCACCATATCAACTGATGAGAAAAATGAAAGCTAAATGAAATCAAATACAATATAAACATTTGAACCATAATCTTTCTATGTAAGGTCAGATATGTTAAATATTAATCACTTACAATATGGTAAATGTTATGCTAGCCATGAGAATCATTCATAATTGAAACAACCTCTTACATATGATAAACTTTTAAAGATGGTCAATTTGCACATTAGTTATACTGATGCTTGACCAAAATCAAACAGAATTATGAATCATGTGGATGAAATTAAAGTATTGAAATTAAAGGCTTAAAGTTGCATGAGTCTTAGAAGAGAGTTTTACAAATGTGTCTCTTTGTATTGAAAAAAAATTGCATGAGAAACTAATGCTAATGTAGAGAAATGATGTACCAGTACATCTGAGACATAATAACTTATGAATGTTTAAATATAGTGGGATACAATAAGTAAACTTACCAAAATTGAATAAACCTAGGAAATAATTCTCCATAAATATCTTATTACCAGGTCCTTGAGAAGTACAGCGATTAAGACAGGCAAAACAGCAAAATCTGTTCATCTATTACACTTATTAAACTGTGACTATCTTGACAGTAGAGGAAAGAAGAGTTAATCTTAATTCTTCTGCTTGTAAGTACTCTTAAAATTAAAGGCTAAAAGATTTCATGAAGACAAATGCTTCATCACAAGAGGTTCAAGTTGCATGAAAATGGGCATAAAGCATATCCACATAAGAAAACCCTAAAGCAATATTAAAAGGGATAATAAAATAACAGAACAAAAGTAAAGAAGATCCATAGATAACTGAGACTTCCTCACATCCTATTCTCAAGTAATATCATGCTAAAACTATAGTTTATACATTTGGGAAAGTGTAATTTCTAATCTTTCTAGAAGAGCTAATTCTGTTGTTTGTTGTAACATTTGAGCCAGGAGGAGGAACGTTATGTATACATGGTAGTGTGTGGTTAAGGAAGAAATCTTTTCACTCAGTAGAGGAACTAGGAAATTAGCAGTATAACTATATTTTCTTAGTCATGAGTGTCTTCAAATTTATTCTACAATAGCTTGGTAGATGGATGTGATTATGAAAAATAGGTTTGCATAATATGTGACTGAGTGTATGTCTGAGCTTATAATATATTTCCATATGCACACCTATGTTTAATTTTGACAGATAAAAAGCTAAATTTGGTGCTGAATGACTCACTTATACAACCAGATAGAACTATATGCTTCTTATAATCAAACAGAATTTTGTTATGTATGTATACCTAGAGTAGAATCAATTTTTCATTTTAAAAACATTTCCACTGGTAGTTAAGGTGGCAAATACTTGTGTACCAGAAAATTCTTAGAATGAAAGACAAATAAAAATATACCTATGCTACTGAGTAATAAATGCTAGAAGCAATATGATAACCTGACTCTGGTTGTGATTTCAATTTCTGAACATACAGCAATACCATATAAGCTCTTTAGCTAAACTTTCATAATAGTAGGTTCATGATAATGTACACTTTATGTGTATCTCATCATATAATATTCTGTATGTATTTAAGTCACTGTAGTCATTGATTAACAAAATCTAACATGAACTCCCAAACTACTGAAAGTTTTACTGATATATAAGGTAAATAAATCTGATATGATAATACATGCACATCATAAGATTAAAAATATTTATACTTATATAATGGAAGGTATGTGAAAAATTTCCATGTCTAATGCTAGAGCACAAAGTCTGGAAGGAAAGGAAGTTCGAAGTGTCGTGATTATAGCAATGAGAAACTAGAAACTTCAGTAATCATTGGGATCCCCTGAGGATGGATGGAAACATGTATATAAAATGATTACACACTGCCTTGAAATTTTCAGTGTTGCTATTTTGTATCTTATAGTGCAAGCTGATGCCCCTCATCACAGAGATAAAGAAATAACTTTAGCACAGTGAGAGACACTTAATGAAATAATTCCCTGGAGTACCTGTTGATCTGATATTTTGCCACATACTAATTACACAAGCCAAGAGAAAAGAAACAGAAAATATTGAAAGGAACCAGGTTCTATGTACTGACAAGATCTGAGCAGAGAATAAAAAGTTACTGTTCCACTCTGCCTTTAAATCTTGTGGAAAATATTGCTGGTGACCTGAGTAGTATATAGACAATGAAAAAGGAATGTGAAGTACATAGAGTCCACAGTCTAGGTAGACACAATACAAACATAGTAACATTTCATTTTGATCAGAGAGGAAAATAATAGGAAAAAGTTCTATTTTAATTCTGTCATTTCAAAACATAATAAATCTGGATCATTGTATGTTCAGTCATTTTTCTTAGAGCATCACATCTTTTATTTTAGAAGACTTAGAATTTAGATCTCAGTCATATTGTAACTGATTTTACTGTAAAGACTCATATGACATTTTATTTTAATCCACAATAAAATAGTATTATAATCCTCATCCTTTATTTTCAGCTCTTTCAGGAAAAGGAACATACTCTATCACTTATTTATCTACATTTTTTAAAGTAATTTATTTTTCATTGGCCTCCAATTTATTCTAATTCACAAGCCTATACTATCAAATGTTCCTCTTTATTTATGGCAAAAGAGTTCTAATTCATGAGAATTAGAAGAGGGAAGTCTAGTAGAGTATTTCAAGTTTACTCTCAGGTGACATGAAACAAATCTTTATTTTGTCATTACTGCAATCCATGTGATATTTATTCTGATATTGGAAGTTAGCCTAAAAATTACTGCAACAGAAACTTATTACATAGTAAATTACTCTATCAACAAAGACAGTGATTTTAATATTTTATTGTAATATTTTATTAATAGTTAAAGACTTTACTAGAGTATATCTTGATAATATTCACCGTCTCCCCCTCCATCAACACTTACCAAATCTGACTCAAACATTTTTAATAATTGAAGCAGCAAGTATAGGGTATGCATGGTCTGGATCATGGTCCTCTGAATATATATTATGCATTTTAGCTTACATTTTTATGGGACTCCTGAGTGTGAGAGTGATCGGGCTTCTAATTCTTAGCCTCCTCTGAGGACTCTTTTCCTTCGTTGTGTTATCTTGCCCAACTTCAATATGATTTTTTTTAAAATCTTATTAGATTTTATTATATGATAGATGGTCATTATTCTTTAAAACTTGCACTTTTCTGTAGAAAAATACAGAAATGCAATCAATCTGCATAAGCAGTGTGAGGAGCCAGAGGGAATAGAAGGAAGTGGAATTCTTATCAGTCTGTACAATATAAGAAAATAATCTACTTTTCAATAGACAGAAATAAAGAACAGAGTACATGAGGAAAAAGATGCAGCAGGAAAAACATACTAAATAATCACATTTGTAAAAGTATCTAATAAAATATTAGATAAATAAATTCTTTCTTTCAGATTTATTTCCACTACCTCTTAATAGTTAGGGAAAAGTTTAAGATATGTAATGTGTATTAAACAAAAATTAGGACCACCTACTACAGGTCTTATTTGGAAGTCTAGAAATAGAACAAATAAAGAGATATTTCCTTAATACTTTATTGAATATTAACAAGAAGTGAATATTTAGGCAATGAATAAGTGAGTATAAAGCAATATAGAAATAGATAAGTGCCATGGATAACTAAAATCATCAAGGTAAGTTGAGAAAATATCTATACAATAAGGATAGGAAAGATATGAGAATTTTCAAGGAAGCTAATTAAGGTAGGTTTTTCAGACTAAATACATTGAATAAAAGATAGTAGTTTGGGATGCCAACAAGCATGTACTTTTGAAGAAATCAAAGTCTTGAAGGTTGTAGCAAGCAAGGAAATCATCTGAAAATTTTCAAAACTGAGATTGTTGTGTGGCAATGCAAGAAATAGGGATATAATAAAGAGTGCCCTCATCAGCAAGAATACTATTGCATAATCTCAATTAAATGAAAGAGCATTATTGAGATTATAATAGACTGTGAGAACTTCTTAAGTTGGACTAAAATATAATTACATTATGTTATAATTTCAAGGAAATTGGGAGGCCAAGTTGTGGAATGTGGCGGCTTGAATAGGTTTGACTCCCATAGACTGCTGTATTTAAATGCTTGGCCTATTGGGAGTGACACTGTTAAAAGATGTAGCCTTGTTGGAGGATGTGTGCCACTGTTGGGGTGTGATTTTTGGTCTCCTCCAATGTTCAGGCTCATACCATATTTCTTGAACATCTAGATATAACAATAAGTCAACATCCCACAGCCCCGAAGAAGTTAGACAAGAATGAAGACCTAAACAAGGATGTGTGAATCACACTTAGAAGGAGAAACAAAATTGTCATAGGAGGCAGGGGGAGGGAGCGAACTAGAAAAGTGGGGAAGCTGGGGATGGGAATAGAGAAGCAAGATCAGGTGCAGGGAGAAACAGGAGGAAAAAGGCCCAGTGATCCAGGAAAATGAATGGAAATCTACAGCTGCTTGGGGTGAGGGGAATCTTGAGGAAGTCCTAGAGACTCTCAAGAGTCAATACAGGTGACCTTAGCCAAGTTACCTAACAGTAGGGACATGATATCTAAAGGGGCCACTTCCTGTAGCCAGGCAGAACACCCAGTGGAAGGATCGGGATACCAACCTACCCACAAAATTTTTGACCCAAACTTTGTCCCATCTAAAGAAAGGGATGCAGGGATGCAGGGATGCAGAGATGCAGGGATGCAGCAGAGACCAAAGGAAAGGCCAACCAACAACAGTCCAAACTTGAAACCCATCCCATGGGCAAACACAAATTCCTGACATTATGAATGATAGTCTGTTATGATTACACACAGGAGCCTAGTTTAACTGTCCTCTGAGAGGTTCCACCCTCATTGGACTGAAACCAAAGCAGATACCCACAGCCAAACTACAGATGGAGGTCAGGGATACTTATGAAGAGTTGTAGGAAAATTATAGGCCCAGAAGTAGATGAGAACACAGGAAAACTAGTGGAGTTAACAAACCTGGAATCCTGGGAGCTCTCAGAATCTGGGTCACCAACCAAAGAGGCCACTGGCACATACGAAGCAGACTTATAAGATATGAGGTTGAATTAGGGAAAGTGTGGAAGAAGCTGAGGAGGAAGGCAACCTTATAGGAAGACCGGCTATTTCAAGTAACCTGGACCCCTGAGATCGCTCAGACACAAAGCCACCAACCAGGCAGCATACACTAGCTGGTTCAAGGTCCCCTACACATATACAGCAAAGAAATGCCTGGTCTGGCCTTAGTGGGAAAAGATGTGTCTAACTCTAGTGAGACTTGGGGCCACAGAGAGTGAGGAAATCTGGGGTTGGGGGAACTTCTTCTTGGAGACAGGGGAGAGGAAGAATGGATGAGGAAATGTTGGAGGGCAAATCAGGAAAGGGGCAATGACTAGACTACAAAATACTAAAAGTAATAATAAAAAACAGATTTGATAATTAACGATATTTTGTTTAACATTGGATTCTACATGCAACTCGTTCTTGGGCATCCTCAACAGTTATGTTTTATTCTATTCCAACAATATTCAGTGATCTGAGAATTAAATTTTAAGTGAATCAGTATTATATGTTATATACCTGCCACATTGAAGTGTTATCACTTTAGAGACATTCTTGATAATTTTGCGATTCAGTTTACTTACTTTAAAAATACAATAAATCCAAGCATAGTAAACAGTGGTATTTTCTTAAATAAAGTGACCAGTAAAAGTCAAAATTTTATAGCATATGATATTAAAAAGATTTATAAAATAAAATAAAATGGGCACAGTCACTCTGCAAATGCACATTAATAATACACACTTCCTATTGTTAATTTTTCCTCTTGATAAATGGACTAATTTAAAACAGTTCATGCTATGCTTTAGTCTTTGAACATTTCTCTTCAGATCCCTCTTCTTAAAAGGCTCCATATTCTACTCTGGGAACAAAAATCACTCTGTATGTCATAGGTTAGGCATGGCTTTTCCTCTCCTGGTCTAATGGTTTAGCTCTGATGAAAGCTTCTTGAGAAAATATGTTTTCACAATTCATCCTTCTCTGTCACTAATACCTATCTTGAGAAGCAGAGAAAGAATAACTATCTTTTTATCTCACATATCAATGAATAAAATAAAATATGCAAATTGATTCTATTATCATTATTATTATGAGGTGTAGCAATTGCAACTTTTTTTGAGAGTTGCAGTTCTATCTAATGCATTTAATTAGGTAAATTATAGGTCCATAAGAACCCAAGTAATAGAGATCTGAAAAGTCTTATCCCCACATTGTAAGATAGGAAACAAAGAATCAGTAATGTTTAACATGCTGATGATCACTAGGCCATGAATTAAAGTATTTAGATTCAAACATACGTCTGCTGAAGAAAGCTCCTTTTTTTCAGGAAAAAAAATTCTCT
>NC_045030.1:49609669-49626697 GCF_008632895.1 Mastomys coucha | reverse complement strand
GTTTCTCCTTCCTGGTACCCCATCAAAGAGCCCTCTTCCCCATCCACTTCACCTCTAAAAGGGTATACCCTCACCCACTCACCCACCCCCACCTTATCCCTCTAGCATCCCCCTTCCTTTGGGAATCAAGACTCCACAGGACCAAGCAATACCCTCCTGCTGTAATCAGGCAAGGCTACATAAATAGTAGGGGCTGTATACTCTTTGGTTGGCATCTTGGTCTCTGGGAGCTCTGAGGCATCCTGTTAGTTGATACATTTGTTCTTGTATGGTTGCAATTCCCTTCAGCTCCTTCAGTGCTTCCCCTAACTCTTCCATAGGGGTCCCCCAGCGCATATCTGCATCTGTCTGTCAGGTGCTGGTACATCTTGGCATCAGCAATAATTTTGTAGTTTGATTTCTGTGCATAGGATGGAACCCAAGTTTGTCCAGTCACTGGATGGCCTTGTATTCAGTCTCTGCTCCATTTTATCCCTGCATTTCCTTTACAAAGAACAATTCTGGGTCAAAAGTTTTTAGAGGGGTGAGTAGCCTCATTGTTCAACTGAGGGGCATGGCTATTTACAGGATGTGGTCTTTTCAGGTTCAATCTCCCCACTGTTGAGCATTTCAGCTAATATCATCCCCATTGGATCCTGGGAACCTCTCAAATCCCTAGTATCTGGCACTTTCTAGTGCTTCCTGCCGCTATCCCACACTGCTGCATATTTCTACTCAATTTCCTGGCCATATGAGTTTCTCTCCTATTTCTGCAAATACTTGATTCTGCCCCCTTTCTCCCTTCCCCTCCCCTCGCCCACTCAGGTGCCCCAATTTCTGCCTTCTATGATTATTTTGTTACCCTTCTAAGTGTAATTGAAGCATCCATATTTGGGCCTTTCTTATTATTAACTTTATATGGTCTGTGAGCTGTATCATGGGTATTCTGAGATTTTGACTAATATCCACTTATCAGTAAGTACATACCATGTGTGTTCTTTTCTGACTGGGTTACCTTACTCAGAATAATATTTTCTAGTTCCATCCATTTGTCTGGGAATTTCATGAAGTCATTGTTTTTAATAGCTGAGTAGTACTCCATTGTGTGAATGTAGAACAATTTCTGTATTCATTCCTCTTTTGAGGGATATCTTAAATCACCATACCTGACATTTAGCTTTACTACAGAGCAATTGTGGTATAAACTGCATGGTATTGGTACAGTGGCAGGCATGTAGATCAATGAAATAGAATTGAAGGCCTAGAAATAAACCCAGAAACCTATGGTCACTTGATCTTTTACAAAAGAGCTAAAACCATCCTGTGGAAAAAAGACAGCATTTTCAACAATTTGTGCTGGTTCAACTGGTGGGTAGCATGTAGAAGAATACAAATTGATCCATTCCTGTCTCCTTGTACAAAGCTCAAGTCCAAGTGGATCCAGGACCTCTATATAAAACCAGATACACTGAAACTAATAGAAAAAGAAACTGGGGTAGAGCCTTGAACATATGGACACAGGAGAAAATTTCCTGAACAGAACACCAATACCTTATGCTCTAAGATCAAGAATTGACAAATGGGACCTCACAAAATTGCAAAGCTTCTGTGAAGCAAAAGACATTGTCAATAGGACAAAACAGCAACCAACAAATTGGGAAAAGATCGTTACCAACCCTATATCTGATAGAGGGCTAATATCCGATATATGCAAAGAACTCAAGAAGATAGGCTCCAGAGAACCAAATAACCCTATTAAAAATGGAGTACAGAGCTAAACAAAGAATTCTCAACTGAGGAATACTGAATGGCTGAGAAACACTTAAAGAATTTTTCAACATCCTTAGTCATCAGGGAAATGCAAATCAAAACAACCCTGAGATTCCACCTCACACCAGTCAGAATGGCAAGATCAAAAACTCAGGTGGCAGCTGATGCTGGCAAGGTTGTGGAGAAAGAGGAACACTCCTTCATTGCTGGTGGGATAACAAGCTGGAACAAACACTCTGGAAATTAGTTTGGTGGTTCTTCCAGAAATTGGGCATAGTTCTACCAGAGGACCCAGCTATACCATCCTGGGCATATACCCAGAAAATGCTCCAACATGTAATAAGGACACATGCTCCACCATGTTCATAGCAGCTTTATTTATAATAGCCAGAAACTGGAAACAATCCAGATGTCCTTCAACATAGGAATGGATACAGAAAATGTACATTTACACAATGGAGGACTACTCATCTATTAAAAGCAATGAATTTATGAAATTCTTGGCGAAATGGGTGGATCTGGAAGATATCATCCTGAGTGAAGTAACCCAATCACAAAAGAACACACATGGTATGTACACACTGAGAAGTGGATATTAGCCCAGAAGCTTGAAATACCCAAGATATAATCCACAAACCCCAAGAAACTCAGGAAGAAGGAAGACCAGAGTGTCGTCTAGAAGGGGTAATAAAATACCCATAGAAGGAGTTACAGAGACTAACTATGGAGCAGTGACTGAAGGAAGAACAATCCAGGGACTGCTCCACCTGGAAATCCTTCCCATATACAATCACCAAACCCAGACACTACTGTGGATGCCTGCAAGTGCTGGCTGACAGGAGCCTGATATAGATCTCTCCTCAGAAGCTCTGAGAGTGCCTGACTAATACAGAAGTAGAGGCTCACAGCATCCATTGGACTGAGAGCAAGGTCCCCAATGAAGGAGGTAGGAAAGGACCCAAGGAACTGAAGGGTTTGCAGCCCCTTAGAACAAACAACAATATGAACTAACTAGTACCCTCAGAGCTCCCAGGGACTAAACCACCAACCAAAGACTGCACATGGTAGGTCTCATCATTCCACCTGCACATGTAGTAGAGGATAGCCTAGTTGGTCATCAATGGGAAGAGAGGCCCTTGGTCCTATGTCACACAGCACTCATCTACTTCAGTAGTATCTGTGTGTCAGGCTTGAAGGCCTGACCAAGGATCTGAGGCATATGCTTCACAGAGAGCCAGTCTCCTGTGGTATTCAGTTGCTGACATCTCCTAGCTCTGATGTGTTCCAGATTGGTGTCTGCTAAAGTCTGTGGAGAGATCTGCATGCTTTCTTTATTCAGGCATAAAGGTGCCCTAAGAAATATTTTGTTATTAGCTAATACTGAGATTCTTAATTCCTGGCCTCTCAGTGTTTCAATAATCCTAATTGATTTCTTAGCTGTAAATAGCTTGGAATTTTTACAAGGAGGCTGTCTTACGAGACAGGGTGCCTCCAGAGTTAGAGATAGCAGTTAGGCACTGCACTGGCTGGTTTTGTGTGTCAACTTGACACAGGCTGGATTTATCACAGAAAAGGGAGCTTCAGTTGGGGAAGTGCCTCCATGAGATCCAGCTGTGGGGCATTTTCTCAATTAGTGATCAAGGGGGTAGGACCCCTTGTGAGTAGTGCCATTCCTGGGCTGGAATTCTTGGGTTCTATAAGAGGGCAGGCTGAGCAAGCCAGGAGAAGCAAGCCAGCAAGGAACATCACTCCATGGATCCATCCTCTGCGTCAGCTCCTGCTTCCTGACCTGCTTGAGTTCCAGTCCTGACTTCCTTTGGTGATCAACAGCAATGTGGAAGTAAGCCAAATAAACCCTTTCCTCCCCAACCTTCTTCTTTGTCATTATGTTTGTGCAGGAGTAGAAACCCTGACTAAGACAGGCACTAAGTATCAGAGCAGTCCCACTCAAGGCAGAATTGCTTTACTAACCAGTGAGAAGTTGTAGGGTTTCTGTCTCTAATTACCTATGTTACAACCAAGGACTGCTAGAATACGACCTTCAGCTGCTTGCTTCAGACAGACCCAGAGAATTTATCTTGGGGCTACCAAAATAGCCCAAGAAGAAGGACACCACTGCTCATCTGCTTTGTACCTGGATGCTCGTTCTCACTGACATGGCCTTGACGTGGCCATCTCCTGCCTAAGTGACTTCTGTCATTTGCCCTGTTTCTGTATACTACATAAGCTTGATTTTACTTTGTATTGTTACACTCAGATAACACACTTCTTTGTGTCGTCTCTATTTGTCACTCGCTGAAATTCTTTGCCCACCAGGCCAGAACTCTAATCACCCTGCAGAACAAGGGGTCCCCGTAGCAACCTAGTCCATGGCAGTCCTGTAAAGGTTCTATGCCCCAGTGTAGGGGAATGACAGGGCCAGGAATTATGAGAGGGTGGATTGGTGAGTAAATGGAGGGAGGAGGGAACAGGTTTTTTTTCTTTTTTGTTCTTGGAATGGAAACCAGGAAAGGAGATATCATTTGAAATGTAAATTAAGAAAATATCTAATAAAAAAAGACCAGTATGATGATATATCATGCATTTATATTTGTGAAAGGCAATATTATTCATAGAATTAATGGAAAAAGTCATGATGTTTATATGCACCTTATTAAACCAATATGGTACAGAGAGTATGTCTATCTGTAACATAAAGCAAAAGAAAATGTTATCATTTGTTAAGGAGCAATTTCCATAATCATTGTATAAGACAAGCAAGAACAATTATTTGGTTATTGTTCTGTGAAATCATGGAGGTAGAAGTCAGGGTCTGGTAGATGCTAATAATAAACTCCACTATTGATTAGTTAAAACAGGGTCAAGGGCAGGAAGAGGGGTGATTGTGTTGAGTATGATGAAATAGCATTACAGATCTATCAGTGATTTCTTTATCCATACTCCTATTGCAAATTAAAATTTTCCCAGAGATAACTGACATTATCAAATTCATTCATATTTTAATTGTGCACTTAGAAATATTTATACATATATGTGTGGTTGTAAATTTATTTTCTCATTAACATTTCATAATCGCTATATTTTACGATGTTTTTTAATTATATATTGTGTTCAACTATATATCCCATGCACTAGATACAGATATTTTAAATGCTGTATTTTCTTATGTTTTAGTAAGCATATGTTCTCTTTTGCATTTTAATATGTTATTGAAAAATAATGTGTATTTCATTATGAGGTATTCTTTTCATTAACTCTGTCATTACAAACATATCTAAATTTATATGATAATGTAACATTAAAGCAATATATTTCATTATAATATACATTTACATTACTTTACTTCCAATAGGCAATGTTCATACATTTCATAAATTATAAAACATATTTCTTTATTGAACAGCTTACCCTCTACTGATTTGTATATTATCATATTATTAAAGTAGTAATGTTTCAGAGAATATATTCCCTCCTAACTCATGGATTTTGTGGCTCAGTTTATAACTCTTCAAGTTTAGGTATTCTAAATCCATTACCTCCATTATTTTGAAGCTATTTTAAACAATGTATTCTGCACTGAACCTCAGGCCACATTTATTATCTTGATATCCATTAGTATCTTATTTTTCTTCTGCAATGAATGGTCTTTTCATTTGAAAGCATTTTATGTCTTATTTTGGTTAAGTAGATATGCGGTTTTTGATGAGAAAATTGACTACTTCAGTAAATCATATGCTAAATTTTACATGATAATAAGCTATTAATTTGACTATTTATGTATTCCAAAACACATCTGTATCTAATGGAATATACTTTGAGAAAGGTGATGTCTCTGGAAAATATTTTAATCTAATTTAAAAATATCACTATCATATAATAAATATTACTTTACTTTGGTGATTTTATATTTCTAAATTAAATTTATTAGAACTTTTCTATTAAGTATAGTATTACCTCTTGTTGTAGTAAAACCATTCAATGTCTAATTCATTTCACCATGATTTGTATACTAAAGATGTATTTTAAAAACATATGTGATTATCTTAGAACCTAAAACTAACTGTCTACTTTGAAGTCAAACATTTTCTCCTTATTCCAAAAGCTAGTATGAAGAATTCCTTCATTAAATGCTATTATTTTGTTATAATTGGTCAAAATTACTAAGTTTTATGTATATAGTAAATAAAATTATATTGTCTACAATCATCTTTTTAACAGCTGCTCTATTCCAATTGTATTATTAGTAAGTAGGTTTGATGTCATATATGACTGTCAGTATATTCTTTTAATATCTGTATCAGGATGTCTGTCTTTGAATTTCATAAGCTTAACCTTAATAACAATGAGGTGTCAAATATTTTGAAGATATACTCCTTCAAAAAACAATTACTATATGTCACAAAAATCAGCATATTGTATCTTCTGAAGTTTTTCTCATACAGGACATTATCGAACTCTCTTTTTAGTGAATAATGTCGTCCTAAACAATTTTAACATCCAGACAAAGGTTTAACTGCCATCATTTTGATTCAATCAGAAATTTCTTATTTTGTACAATAAAAATTTTAAGAATGATAATTTTAATCAAATTATTTCCAGATAAACTAGAGTCAGTTCTTCTCAAAAACAAGACTGGACACATTAGACATCATGGATAGACGAATGGCTAAAGAGAGTCCATCACATTCTGAAAGTTATAGGCTGTTAATAGTTGCTGGATGAAGATAAAACACTTTTGTCAGTGGTGTGGCTACATAAATTTTCTACATTTTGTTAAATAATGCCTCATCTATGCCCCTATAAGGAACACTAAAAGACATGGAAAAATAAAAAGGCATTCAAGTCAGGAAAAAGGAGATCATCATGAGTAAGAAGGGCATAAATGTGTATGTGTGTGTGTGTGCGCGTGCGTGCATGCGCACGCACTTGTGTACATGTGTATGTGTGTGTGTGTGTGTGTGTGTGTGTGTGTGTGTGTGTGTGTGTGTATACAGTTAAATATTTAATAAATAAATCCCAGTGGCACATTCACTACTTACCTCAATGGTTTATGTTCTCGAATGAAAGGCACACACACACTTACTTACTACTTAGTATTAGTACTTAGTATTACTAACTAAACTCTATATTCTATCTTGGCTGCTCTGGACCCAGAGGGCTGACCAATTGCGCCATACTTTGGGATGTGCTCTCCTGGCTCCTTCACATGGTAGCCATGTTTCTCTGTCCTGCACTCTTCTCAGGCATTATGTCTCTCCTCTCCTCCACACTCTTGCAGCTTGGTGGATCTCCTCCTTCCTTTTCTACCTGGTCCCAAGCCCAGGAACCCTCAACCCCACCTATGTCTCTTTTAAACCCACCAGATGTTAGTTGTTGGTATCTTGATTTACAAATCATAACTAACTGGGGGTAGGTCCCTCAGTGTATTTTGTATTATGTGTGGAATCTGTCATTCAAACAATTTGGGGGACTCAAATTAGCATTAGAATACAGGTATCACTAGGCCAAATCCACTATGTATGTGTATATGAATGTACATGTGCTCGTGCATGCATATGTATATATTAGCATGTCAATGTAGTGGATACTTCAAAGTAAGAAGGGTAGTAGATGATAATTTAGTCATAAACAAAACTTTTTTTGAATTAGATTAATGCAGTTGTCTCTACACATTTCTTATTTTGCAGAGAGTGAGTTATTATACAAAGAGTCAGCAATTAGAATTTCTCTTTCTTCTTTCCTTTGTTTTGCATGTAAAGCATGTTTTCCATTGCTACACCATTTACCATGATACCCTCTCAATGGACAGGACAGAGGGATCGATGAAATGTTCAGGATTTAAAATACAGTCTACGTAAACCACATTTCTTTGGAAAGTAATCAGGTATTATATTAAAAGCACAAAAATATAATTTAGCAGTTATATTGTATGTTTTTTTTAAATGTTATGTGTTTTCTAGTTAAGTGTGAAATCCCCAAGAATAAATACAAAAATGTGATTAAATACTTCATTGAGCCTTTTAATCATTATATGTGGGAAAAAAAACTACCCAATAATATTATCTAATACCAATTGTCAGCTATAAAACCATAAGCAATGTTATATAAAATGAACAGGTTTTTTTTAGATATTTTCTTTATTTACATGTAAATTTCTCCATTCTCAGTTTCCCCTCCAAAAAGCAAAGAAACAATCAAAAACAACAAAAACAAACCCCTGTTGCCTTCCCCTTCCCCATGCCTGCCACCCCTCCCTCTCCCACTTTCTGGCCCTGGCATTCCCCTACACTGGGGTACAGAACCTTCACAGGGCCTAGGTCCTCTCCTCCTATTGATGATCAAATTTGCAATCCTCTACTATACACATGCTGCCTGAACAATCAGACCTCTCCATGTGCTGTCCTTGGTTGGTTTTTATTTATATGTTTATGAATATGTAAATACATATGTACATATAAAAATTAATTTAAAAAGGAGGTATGAACTATAAAATGCTCAATGACAAGTATATGGGTGGGCTTGGAGGAAGGAAAGGGAAGTAATAAGTGATGTCATTATATTATAATCTTAAAAATTATAAGATATATTTCTTAAATCTGAACAAATATGTTTTTAAAGGTTTAATTTTAGTTTATGTGTATGGATGATTTAAATACATGTGGCTAAAATGTATGCTTATTGCATGTATAGGTCAGAAGAATGTATCAGGTGTCCTGGAACTAGAGTTCATAGATGTTAAATGAAGAGGAATTTTAATCCAGCAAGATGATTTTTTGGCAAGGGATTGCATCCAAAAATATAGTCCAGCAGAAATTCAGACACATCCTGAATTACGGTGTGATCAGGCTAGAATACTGACATGCCCTTAGTACCTACTTTTAACACCTAAAAATGAGCATAAGGTTAGTTTATAGAAGGAAGTTTCATATTTGAAAGTGACATCTAGTTGAGGAGCAGACAAAGTGACAAATCAGAGAAAGGTTTGACAGAATGATTTAGAGATAGTATAAGCCCAAGTCATGGGAACAGCATGGGAAAGAGCAGATTTGTAAGCACAATGAGAGAGAGAGAAAAAAAGGATGGTTGTGGGTTATTTCTAACAGGACACTTTTACAAATACAGGTTGCAGAGAACCAGCTAGACAGAATAATTCAGAGAACAAGAAGCCAGAAGATTAGAAAATGTTGCCAAAGTTAGTGTGAGGCCAGGAGGAGAAAATCAGTCCAAAACCAAGAGAAGCCAGATTGAATTAGTGAGCTTGGAAGATTAGATTGTAAGGCTAAAAGCTTCCCTGTCTAGGCTTAGGGATAGTTAGAACTGAGAAGAAAATGCTCTGGGCTCAGCCCAAGCCATATATTTATATAGTGTGGATACAGCTCTCATCTCATCCCTTCATCTGAGAAAATAAAAGTGACATTTACAGTTAGTCACCATGGGGATTCTGGCAATTCAACTGAATCTTCTTCAAGATCAAGTGTTCTTAACCACTAAGCCCTCTCTCTCCATAGCACCTAGCTTTATAATTGAAATTTGAATCATGTACTATTTCAATTTGTCTCTAGTTTAACAGTCCCAAAAGTGAGCCTTTGGTGAGGTTAGACCCTCATCAGTACATTAACTCATTCATGAGTTTATAATTAACTAGACCTCAGGGAGGTACTTAAAACATGAGGAACATGTGGATATACTTGGAGGAATTGAATCCATGAAACATGAACCTATGGTTGCATATTGTCTTTTTAAATTTAAGTAGGCAACTTCGCTCTCAGCATAGGTAAAGAAACAGCAGAGTCAAGTGGCACTGGACATAAATCTCTAAAACTATGAACCAATATAATAAATATTTCCTATAATATGTTAATATTCTCAGGTATTTTTTCAGACGTGATGGAAAGTTAGCTAGCACAAATGCACTGTCAATATTAGTTTGAATTTAGCAACAGAAATAGCAAAATATCCTTATTTATCTTCATCTCTTGATAGGGTAAATAGCACAGATATTGTTAGTATTCAAGTTGTTGAGAAACTCTGGATAAAATAGTTTTGAATTATTATTAGCAAATAACTATAAGTTCTACATTTACATGTATAAGATATTACTACTTTGAAGAAATATACAGCATTTATCTTAGATTAGATGTGAACAGCATGCATTGTATGCTATTGTCAATTTTGTTAAGCATATCAGTTTGTGCTGTATCATGCACCACAGATCACAGATGTACTTAAAATAAATCAAGTCTCACTCCGTCAGCATAATAGGCACATACAAAACCAATACTGGAATCCCATAGAAAGCCTGACTGAATTGATTGAAAATATAGCCTCTCTAGTACTTATAAATCATGCAAAATGACATGTGGAATTTAGAGAGCTTCAACATGTTACTCCAGGAATATTTAGTTATTATATATTTATACCTACATCTATATGTACTTCTCTATTTATGAATATACTTAAAACATAGTAGCATTTTGTTGACATTAAAGTCATTAATAAGAATTATGAAGTCTTTGACAGCTCCATATTAAGTGTTGTGGAAGGTATCTATGACTAATATTTAGTCATTTATTTTGACAACACTCACTATAATTTCTCCTGAATATGCCATGTAATACATTTCTGCATTGATATAGCACTGTTTGGTTTCAGAAACTTTAAAAAAATGTTTGATGATCAAAATAACCTTGTAAAGAAACTAATATTATAATATTGATATATTAAAAAGTGGTCACCTCTGTTAGACTCTGCTCTTTTAGTGCTCTATCATGAAACTACGGACATGTCTTCAGTGAATCATAAAATAATGTAATCTTAGAAAATTATGTAAGTGGTTTATGTTTATATGGTAGACATTTACAACAAGACATTGTATATCTTAAGAGGCATAATTTGTGTTGAATATATATGCACCTTAAAACATGTATATGTGGCTTAATGCCTGATAGTTTCTATGTATATAAAATATTGAAAATTGTAATTGCTTTAAAATGGTATTTGTTATGTGAATAATGATTATGTCCAAAGATTTTAGTATGAATGCCTAGTTAGGGTTACTATTGATATGATGAAACACAATGAACAAAGCTACATGGAGAGGAAAGGGTTTATTAGGAATAAGTTTCCTCTCATTGTATGTCATTGAGAAGTCAGGACTGCAACCTGGAAGCAGTAGCTGATGGAAAGGCAGTGGGGGAGTGCTGGTTACTGGATTGCTCCTCATAGTTTTCTCACCCTGCTTACTTCCCCCCATTTTTATTAGTTATTTTATTTATTTACATTTCAAATGTTACCCCTTTCCCAGTTCCCCCACCACAAGCCCCCTAACCCCTCCTCCCTCCCCCTGCCTCTATGTGGGTGTTCCACTACCTGCTCACCCATTCCTGCCTCAGTGGCCTAGTGTTCCCCTATCCTGGGTCATCAAGCTTCCACAGGACCAAGGGGCTCCCCTCTCAATGATGCCAGATAAGGCAATTCTCTGCTACATATGCTGGAGCCATTGGTACCCTCTGTGTAATCTTTGGTTGGTGGTTTAGTCCTTAGGAGCTTTGAGGGGTCTGATTGGTTGATGTTATTATAGAACCCAAGAACATCATCCCAGAGTTAGCTTTGCCCATACTGGGCTGGTACTTCCCCGGTTAATCAAGAGAGTTAAGAAAATAATTAAGAAAGTGGCATATAGACTTGCCTAGGGTTCAATCTAATAGAGGTATTTTCTCAATTCATTTTACCTTTTTTCAGATGATATTAGATTTTTTCAACTTGAAAAAAACTATACCTCACATGGAGCTTTATTATCATATTCTATAATTTTCCTTCATGATATCATGATATTTAAATAAAATGTGTCTACATAAATCAGTGAAAAGATATGGATTGTCATAACTACTAGTGATAAGTTCTTTATTATGTATATACTATATAACATATAAATGTTATTTTCAATAACAGCATAAATGTCAAATTTATAGCCTATAATCTCCTTATGTATTATTGTTTAGAAGTATAACAGAAAGCTCTCTAAAGTAATATTTGACAAATTATCATTACCAACATAAAATTCCCATGTTATTTTCAAGATAGAGATAAGTACAATATATATTTATATGTAGCAAACAAACTAATAAATACAAGAGTAACATGGTAATGATCTGTCACTACATCACATTGTCTTTCTTAAAATCACCCCAGATCTTAATACAAATATGATATTCATATGCAATTCCAATCGTGCAATTAAAAATATTCTCAGCAACTGAAATTGTTTCTCTAAAGGATTATGACATCCCAGTAAAATATCTTGGATATAAGAAAAACATGACCTAGACATTCAATTCTTACTGGCCTTGGGTAAATTAATATTTACCATGCCTAAGAAACTTTATATAATAGTTAAATATGAAGACTATAATTTGCTAAGAGTGACACCAAAACATAATAACCTCAAAAGTTTGAGAGTCCTTCCAATTTATCTATATCCTTGAGAAGACTGCTGTGAATCTATTGAAATTCTTACAGAACATAACTTCTTATATAGTATCAATTCCAATATTATTTCAAGAAAAGTAATGAATTTAGATAAAAGAGTGATAAATTTATATGGGAGGGACAAAGACCTCATTTTGAAAATACTCCCTGGAGGTCAATACTGAAGTGGAGATGTCAAGGCATGATATCTTCACAATTATGTCAATACAAACTCAAATGCCAGATGTGCCCAGATAATACACAGCACGAAGGTGAAAATGTATCAAGGGAAGATGCTAAGCAAAAAGCTGTTGCACTATCAAAACAAAGAGATAAGTTCCAAGCACTGTGACTTGGTATATCTCTAACCTTTAAGAAAAATTGAAACTTCTGAGGTTGTATTACTGCCCTCTTTAGAGGATATTTTGATAATATAAAATAGCTAACTAGGGCAGATAGAATAGTATATTCAAGTGAAAATGCAAATAATACACTGGGTCTATGGGGAAAATATAGGCATACCTGCACTTCAGCAAAATATTTTCTTTTGGAGAGGCAGAAATTGCATTTTCGTGACAGAAAACCCATGCCTCCAAGTAGATCTTTTTGCCTTGGCATATAAAAGTGAGATGTTGAGTCTAATGTTCTTGCAAATTTACCACACACCCAAAGAATAAAACTAATTCAATTGGTTTAGTGCAATTTTAGTTCACAGAAACTTGAATTTATGTAATAAAACCAAATGCAGTTATTTATACCATCCTT
Source organism: Mastomys coucha (assembly GCF_008632895.1). NCBI lineage: Eukaryota > Metazoa > Chordata > Mammalia > Rodentia > Muridae > Mastomys > Mastomys coucha. The sequence goes on along the minus strand of NC_045030.1, from coordinate 49,613,716 downwards.
GAAACTTCTCATTAATTTCTGCCCTCTTACTGTCTCTAAGGTCCAATTTTTTTCACTATTTTTTATTTATATCTCTATTTATTTATTTTAAACTCCAGATTTTATTCCCCTCCCCATCCACCCTTCCACTGTTCCACATCCCATATCTCCTCCCCACTCCACTGTCTCCATGAGGATGTCCCCCTTCCCCATCCTACCCCACCTAAACTTTAATCACCCTGAGGCCTCCAGTCTCTTGAGGGTTAGGTTAATTATCTCTGGCTGAACCAAGACCCAGCAGTCCTCTGCTGTATATGAGTTGGAGGCCTCACATCAGCTGGTGTATGCTGCCTGGTTGGTGGTCCAGTATTTGAGAGATCTCAGGAGTCCTGGTTAATTGAGGCTACTGGTCCTTCTACAGGTTGCCCTTCTCCTCAGCTTCTTCCAGCTTTCCCCTAATTCAACCACAGGTGTCAGCTGTTACTGTCCATTGGTTGGGTGCAAGTATCTGTATCTTTTTCAGCTGATTGTTGTGTCTTTCAGAGGGTAGTCATGATAGGCCCCTTTTTGTGAGTGTGCCATAGGCTCAGTAATAATGTCAAGTCCTGGGGCCTCCCTTTGAGCTGGATCCCACTTTAGGCCTGTTGCTGCACCTTCTTTTCCTCAGGCTTCTCTTCATTTCCATCCCTGCAGTTCTTTCAGTCAGGAACAATTATGGGTCAGAGTTATGATTGTGGGATGGCAACCCCATCCCTCACTTGATGCCCTGTCTTCCTGCTGGAGGTGGGCTCTACAAGTTACCTCTCCCCAATGTAGGGCATTTCATCTAAGGTCCCTTTCTTTGAGTCCTGAGAGTCTCTCACCTCCCAGGTCTCTGGTGCATTTTGGAGGGTCCTCCCACCATCCTACCTCCTGAGGTTGCATGTTTCCATTCTTTCTGCTAGCCCTCAGGGATTTCAGTACTTTTCCCTCATCCAATACCTGATCATGTTCCCCTCTCTACTTTCCCCATCCCTTTCCCTCCCAAGTCCTTACCTTCCTTCTTGTGGTTGCTTTCTTCTCTCTCCCAAGTGGGACTGAGGCATCCTCACTTGGGCCCTTCAGCTTGTTGACCTTTTTGAGTTTTGTGAGCTGTATCTTGTGTATTCAGCACTTTTTTTTTGCTAATATCCACTTATTATTGAGTATATACCATGCATGTTCTTTTGGGTCTGAGTTACCTCACTCAGGGTGGTATTTTCTAGTCCCATCCTTTTGCCTGCAAAACTCAGAATATCCTTGTTCTTAATAGCTGTCTTAGTCAGGGTTTCTAGTCCTGCACAAATATCATGACCAAGAAGCAAGTTGGGTAGAAAAGGGTTTATTTAGAAAAGGGTTTATTTAGCTTACTTCCACATAGCTGTTCATCACCAGAGGAAGTCAGGACTGGAACTCAAGCAGGTCAGGAAGCAGGAGCTGATGCAGAGGCCATGGAGAGATGTTCCTTACTGGCTTGCTTCTCCTGGCTTGCTCAGCCTGCTCTCTTTCTTATAGGACCCAAGACCTCCAGCCCAGGGATGGCACCACCCACAAGGGGCCCTATCCCCTTGATCACTAATTGAGAAAATGCCCCACAGCTGGGTCTCATGGAGGCACTTCCCCAACTGAAGCTCCCTTCTCTGTGATAACTTCAGCCTGTGTTAAGTTGGCACACAAAACCAGCCAGTACAATAGCTGAGTAGTATTCCATTGTGTAAATGAACCACATTTTCTGTATCCATTCTTCTCTGTGAGACAACTGGGTTCAGGCCAGTTGTGCCATTTTGAGACTGCAGCCGTAGTTGCTTTGGCCAGTCAAGGTCTAAACTCTTTCAAGAGAGGGAAGTAACCCCAGTTTGATGATGAGCCCAAATTTATATCTAAAGTTATAGCTGGTGGAAGCAAAAACCAGGAGGAAGAGAAGTCAGGCAAGTGGAAGAGGCTGCATGCAAGGAAGAAAAAGCAAAGGAGAGCAGAGGAGCTGGAGGAGAAGCCTTTCATAGAGAGATCCTGAAAGGAATTGCGTGGAGAGTCCAAGAGGATCAAAAGTTGGCACAGGGGCTTAGTGCCAGAAAAGAATTTCCTGGTGACTGCATACAAGGCAGTCCAGGAGAAAAGTTTATCACTTCTCCCTCAAGGAAGACGTCTGAGAGTCGTGACAAACTGGGAAACAAAGGAGACTTTTCCTCAGGGAAGCCTTCCTTTCCCATTACACAGGAGTCCCAATGTTAATGTCTGGATGGACTCCTTCAATGAGGATCTTGCACGGCTCAGGAATTTTCATTTGTCAGGTTCTATAGTCCATAGCAACAAAAAAGAGCAAGAATTCCGTTCCATTTTCCAGTACATACAGTCATCTCAGTCTTAGCATAGCCCCTTAGAGTTGTTTCCCCAGCACTTAGTGACCATTGTCCATCATGTTAAAGAGCATCACTTTGGATCCTCTGGAATGACATTGTATGAACACTTTACTAAATACCTAAAGAGAGGAAATGAATAAGAATCAGCTAAAAATAAGAAAATCCCAGAGATACACAGGAGGATAGACATTTGCCCCAGTTCATTCAGAAAGCATGGCTTGACTCATGAGGAATTAAAAAGTCCATGGGAACCTGGTTACAAGACTGAGGAAATATACAAAGATGATTCGGTTCATCTTCGCCTTGATACTGAACATAGTGAAAAAACATATGGAGAAAAATTCTTATGTGAAGTAAATCAAGAGAGTCGGTGGATTCCAGCGACTCTAGGCACTCAAGAGAATGATCAACTAAAAGGGCAGAGAAAACCCACAAAGGATAAAAGAAGCAGAAGAAGCACTGCAGAGTGAGAGACCAGTCTAGGTCCTTCTCCTTCTCTTTCCAGCCATCTCACTCCTACAAAGCAGAAGAGTAAGTACCCCGAGGAAGAAGAGGAGAGGGAGAGCACCACAAGTATTGACAAATCTAGACTGGGAACCAAAGACTTCGTGGTTCATATTGAAAGAGGCAGCAGAGCTCCGGGAGGGAGCAAGAGGGAGAGGTTGGGGTAGTAGAAACTATTCTGGTAACAATAACAACAACAGCAACAATGATTTTCAAAATAGAAGCCGGGAAGAAGAAGGGGATCCAGAGTTTACAACCAAGAGCAAGAAGTATTACTTGCATGATGACAGGGAAGGAGAGGGCAGTGACAAATGGATGAGCAGAGGCCACAAGGAGCCTTTCCCAGGGGGCGGGGCCTGTTCATGTGCTGTTCATGTACCAGCCCCAAGTGGGCCCATGAAAATTTCAGTGGGGAGGAGGAAGAGATTGAAGATGATGAGAGTGGGACAGAGAACAGAGAAGAGGACAGTTTATAGCCCTCAGCTGAGTAAGGGCCACTCCTGATGGAGCTTTTGCCCAGAGGAGAAAGGTGCTGGGAGACCATGGTGGAGCTAAACAAGGAGCCTCATGAAGATTCTGAAAACTCCACCCACAACCCAGTAGCGACATAAAATCCCACGAGGGCAGAGTATGTCCCTAATGCAGTCTCACTAGACAGAGGACAGGACTCTACAACCAAGCCTAGATCAGGCCCATTTTTCCGCCATACCACACACACTGGGTACCTAATGATGTTGGTTTGTGGGATGGGGAAGGGTAGGGAGAAGGATGTTGATGCTTGGATTTTGTTTTGTTTTGATTTTTCCAACCCAACTCTGCCCCCAATTACAAACCAAGTTTCCTAATTTCATTTCATTTGGCACTAAAGGAGAATTTGCTTTTCAGTCTCTTCCTGTCCTGAGTTTTATTTAAAAAAATTCCTTATTAAAAAACAATTCATATTATAAAATTAAAATGTATATCATAGTATATGAAATATTATATTAAAATAGTAAAATATTTATCACAGAAAAATAGTTATGGCATATGTAACCAACACTTGTATTAGCTATAACATATTTCTAATATAATAAATAAGTGCCATTACTGCCCACTCTCTCCCTACCTATTCAATATTGATTGTGCTTGAAGTCCTAGCCAGAGCAATTAGGCAACAAAAGGAGATCAAAGGGATACGAATTGGAAA
>NC_045030.1:49578836-49607370 GCF_008632895.1 Mastomys coucha | reverse complement strand
CATGGAAATTCAAGCTTGTAACCTCACCATTTAGGAGGCTGATGCTGTAGAATGACTGGAAGTTCAGGGACAGTCTGTGGTATATTGTGAATATGAAGGGAGCAAGAGCTACAACTACTTCCACAAAAGGGTATGAGGGGACTTTGTATACTATCTAACATGCATGTACAGAGAATCTACTCAAATAAACAGATGGTCTTAAAAAAAAAAAGAAATCCATGAACATGATACAAATTTGTAGCTTTTATAAAAAAATAAATAAATAAATAAGTGCCATTATAGAAAGATGACCTGAGGACAATGGAACACTTAACTATCATTATTCAACACTGGCTGTAAATATTTCAGTTTAAATAATGTGCAATGAACATTCACAACACTGTTCCAGGTACCCCCCACACAGTTGAAGATACAAATGGTTGTGAGCTGCCCAATGTATGGACAGGAAGCTAAACTAGTCGCCCTGCATGATCAATATATGTTGTGTTGTCTCTTCACAATATGATGGCTTAAAGAAGACCTGAGAATTGACCACACTAATTGACATGTCGATGTAGATGGGGCAAATCTCAAAAGGCCCCATTCCTGGATGAGGAACATTAGACAGTCTATGGTTGCTGAAAGAAGGAGAATCTGTTTACATCCAGAAAAAAAAACACTGTTGTATGTTATATAATTTTGAATAATAGTCCCTAAACACAAATAAAGATGACTAATACTTAATAGACCAGCAGATTATCTTTATTTATACATTTGTGTATATATATATATATATAAATATAATTATTAAAGAAGAGATCAAGAGTTTGAGAACAAAGGCAAAGTCAGATGGAAAGAAGATAGGATTAAATGATGTACATGTAGTACTTATAAATGAAATTTCCAGTAAATAAATAATTTTAAATATGTCAAAATAATTATATAGAAACATCCGATAGTTGAATAAGACTTCTTTACTTTATTTAGAAACAGAAACACTTTATTCAGAAATGAAAAATTACTGAGAATGTGCTTGTGCTAGTGAACGGAAGAAAAAAAACAAATAATTTCAAAATGAAAGGACTGTGCATTTGACAGTTATAAAACAAGGTGTTGAATTAAAAAAAATTATGATACTAAAGAGATGTGAGACCTAAATATAATGCTTATTCATGGATCAAGGAATGAAAAATGCATGAAATTCACAGGCAAATGGATGGAACTAGACAATATCATTTTGAGTGAAATAACCCAGCAACAAAAGCACGCACAGGGTATGTACTCAGTGATAAATGGATATTAGTCCAAAAGCTCACAATGCCAATGGTCCAACCCATAAACCATATGGAGCTTAGAAGGAAAAAAGACTAGGGTGTGGATGCTTCAGTTCTGCATTGAGGGGGAAAACAGGATGGGAGGTAGAGGGAGGGGGGACCTGATTAGAAAGAAGAGAGAGAGGAAATAAGGGGAGCAATATCAGGAACTGGAAGTGATGAGAGAGACATGCAGAGGATCAGGAAATCCAACATAAATATGTAACAGTTGGAGATGAGGAACTGGGGATAGCCACTGGAGGGTCCCAACCACCAAGGGAAGGAGAGGCTCCCAGGACCCAATGGCGATGACTTTGGCCTAAACGCTCAGAGACGGGGAAGGTAGAACCTGCACAGACCACCTGTAGTAGATAGGTACAGCCTCCAATTGAGGTGTGGACACACCCACCGATCTCAAAGTTTTTAAACAAAAATTTTCCTGTCCAAAGGAAGAACAGGGACAAAAAATGTAGAACAGAGAGTGAAGGAAGGGACAACTGGGGACTGCTCCACCTAGGGATCCATCATGTCTGCAAACACCAAACCCAACACTGTTGCTATGGTCAAAAGGTACTTGGTGACAGGAACCTGGTGTGGCGATTGTTTGGGAGGTTCTGCAAGCAACTGACCAATGCTGATGTAGATGCTTGGAGCCAACCATCAGACTGAGCTCAGGAACCCTGGTCGGGGAGCTGGTGGGAGGACTGGATGTGCAGAAGGGGATTGCAACACCATTGGAAAAACAACATAGGTTGGCCTGACCACCCAGTTCTCCCAGAGACTATACCACCAACCAAGCAGTGTATAGGGAGGGATCCATGACTCCAGATACATATGTAGTAGAAGATGGCCTTGCTTGACAGAAAAGGGAGGGGAAGCACTGTGGAGGTTTGATGCCCCAGCATAGGTGGATGCTGGGATGGTGAGACAGGAGAGAGTGAGTGGGTGGGGGAGAATCCTCATATAGGCAAAAAGAAGAGGGGGAGGGCAGCTATAGGATAGGAAGTTGGTGGAGGGGTAGCAGGGAAGGGGAATATCATTTGAGATGTAAATATTATTAAAAATCAGTTCTATAGTTTGTTAAAATTCATTGACAGTGAAATAAGTAGTTCTGTATTAGTATTACTTGTATGAGTTGTGATTTGTGTCTTTTTAATGTTCACTGACTCTGTAACTTTATCTAATTTATTTCATTATGGCAATATCAAACATAATAAAAAATATAGTGGCTTTAAAAAGAGAAATACATTGTCTCACAGTTTTGGAGGTTAATTAAAAATCCAAGATGAAGGAGCAGAAACTCCTAGGGAAAATTCTCCCTGGTCTCAGTATTTGAGTTACATCACTATTACTCCTTACATCATTTCACACAGCATTGTTTTTGTACATGTGTTTATGTCCCACTCATAAGAATCCTTTCAACATTATGAATTTTGCTATTGAACATACTTTAAATTATTATGTCTGTAAAGATCTAATCTGAAAATGAAATCTTAGTTTTGTATACTACTAAATGGTAAAAGATAAGCATATGGATGTGGGTGTGAGATATTTTGTCTTATGGCAATAGATGTCTCCATTCAGCAAGTTCTTTCACAGTTGTTCAGAAAATGTGAATCTATTTTCTCAGATAATTTCTTCAGTTATATTAGAAATACTATAGTTTGAAACAACCTATAACCTGTAAGACAGGAAATAAAATTTTTTACTAAAAACCAATATCTGAAGTAAATCAAACATGCCCTTACTTACTATAGCTGCAGTTCTCAAATCATGAAAAATGAAATGTAATGAACCATCTTGTCAATGGTAAATTATAATGCAATTTGAATTTTAACTTCACAAAATAAGTCCTGTTGAATTATAGATAATTTAAAAGGACTTGAATTCTTAAAATAGTACTAGATACATAAGGAAAATTCTATGTGAAGGTAAGTGGTATATTAAGCCACTTCACTTACTGTGAAGTTAGTGGTATATTGTTAGTAACTTTTCATGAATAATTTTTGTTTCTAGCATTAGCTCATACATGTGTATCTGAAAAGGTTAATCCCACTTAGCTGACAAAATTTTAGTGATTTACCAGGGTCTTAATGGTTGTTGCTTTGCAAATCACTAAAGGTTTTCTTTAGGATGACAACAGAACATTTTTGTTATTAGAATTATAATTGGACCTATAATTAAACATGCGTCCTATCAGTCCTCAAAGGATGATGTTGACAGAATGATCCACAAGAAAGTATGTTACAGTAAAATATGTTGCATTATTTTCTAATTTCTACATCATAAAATTAGAAGTACAAATATGGGAATAGATCTTAAAGTTAAAGGAGAACAGAAATAAAGTTCATAAATTTTAGGTTAGGTTACATTTATTCATATGACATATTAAGGAGACAATTTCCAACTGTTTTCACCTGAATGGATAGGAATATTTTATTTGTTGGCAGGCATATAGTCACAATATAGAAAATGCACATATTTTTTGCACTAAGGTAAAAATATAAAATTATAGACATTATAATTTGAAACTAGTTAATTACATAAAAATTTATCTACTATAAGATTTCAGAAAGCATATCTTCCATCACAAATCTGAAAAGCAAAATTTTTGTTATGAATTTGAACATCATAATAACTCTGAGGATAATCCTTTCTATGTATTAAATAATATATGTTCTGGAAATCACATAAGATGTAAGATTATCTTTAGATAAAATATGGTGGTCACTGAGTAGAGACTCCATGTGGCAAAGTTCAAGTTGGTATCACTTAACTGTAAGTCACAGGGGGTTAATTAATTGAGTTATTGTACCAGTGGAATCAGTGAAATAGTCTGTCACACAGAGAAGGCCTTGCCATGTTTCTTAATTGATTATCATATTTTAAAAGAATTTTAGGAGGAATTCTGATTCTAGTGAAGATTAATATTCTATGAACTGCAAAAGTAGAGACTCAACCTGTTTAAACACTGCTGAAAATAGAACTTGTACATATATATATTTATAAATTCTTCTGTGATTTGATATTCAGATTACCAAGTATATGGACCCCAGTATATTGCCAAAAGTTTACATATTTTATCTTTTACCCTGACTTACCTCAGTAGATTGCTTCCAAAGGCTGATTGAACACTAGAAGAATATGTATTTTTCTAGAAATCATGTTACATTATACTGTTTTACCATTCAGACCACTGGTTTCAACAGCCAGGCAATGTGATGGTTAATTATGACTACCTATTTCACTGGTAATTTCAGAGATTATAATTTGAGGAGAAAAAAATCTCTACTAAAGTATATGTCACCTTCAAGATGATACAAGACAAAAAATATCTAGGAAAATCCAATTCTACTTACTTACCTTTAATTATTTTAGTGAGGATGTCTATATATTCCAACTTATTTGGTTTACAGAATCCACCAATTTTAGCCTTCCAATGTCTACTGATGAACCAGTGCCACGGACTGGGTTTCTGTGGTTTCTGCTTTATTCCGTGGGGTGATGAAAGCTCTGGCCAGGTGGGCAAGGGATTCTGGGAGTGATAAACAGAGTGATAAACAGAGATAAACAGATAAACACAAAGAAGTGTGGAATCTGAGTGTATATCTCAAAAATGGCATGAGATTTTTATAGTCATTGCAAAAGAGAAAAAGAAATCTGAAAACTCAGTAGTCGAGGTACATCTGAGGTCACCTGAAATACACTGGGTCTAAAACAGCAGCCATCTCCTCTGGACTGGTGCAGCACCCAATGGGCTCCGAGCACACTCGGGCCACATGGGCCCTGCCTAAGTCCCGGGGGGCTACGGGTGTGCCAGCCAGGAGGACAGAGGCTCGAAGCTCGAAGAATCTTGAGTCATGAATCTTGAATCTAGAATGCTGACTGCTGCACAGTCTCTTGAACACACACTCGGCTCAAGGTCCCGCCCATCCTTAGTAAAACGCCCACTATGCTAATCTTCTGGGAAAGTAGAGACCTGTCTCTTTCTTGCTAATTCCTAGAATGGTTCAGATGTAGTAGAGGATATTAATTAAACTTGCCCTGGGATTGTCAACGACCACTCAACAAACTACAATGCCCTATTCCCTTCATTATTTCTCTAACAATGCCAGGGGCAATTAGTCTGAATGGGTGACATCCCTGCGAAATTCCAGAGGGAGAATCAACTCAGCACTGATTAGGATTGATTGGAGCATTGTGGGGGCCAGGAAACATTGTTCAATTTAGTTTGGCTATAAGGAAATATTTCTTAGGGCATCTTTAGGCTGGAATGAAAGCATGTAGATCTCTCCACAGATTTTAGCAGAGACCAATCTGGAACACATCAGAACTAGGAGTTGTCAGTGATTGACCACCTCAGGAGACTGGCTCTCTGTCAAGCATATGCCTCAGGTCTATGATCAGGGTTTTTAGACCTGTCATGCAGACACAACCGAAGTAGTCGAGTGGGCGTGGCAAACCAGTGTGTTTCTTGGAATTCCCCAGCAACAGATTAGGAATGTGGAGTCATATGAGTTTATGAATAAAGCAGTTATTCAGCTCTCAGTCTTTCCAGCAGACATAAAACCATCTTTGGACTATACTACAATTCTCATTGTATAAGCCAAGCTATGTTCTGTTCCTCTAAAGAAGGTTGAGTAAAATAAGGAACTAGTAAAGTAGTGACTCAAATATATCAGTATGTGGAGTCAGCAAAGTAATACTATGGTTATTCTCTAGTTCCAGATAAGAAAACTGGAAAAAAAAATACTGAACAAGTAACAGAAAGCTGAAATTCATTAACTGACAAGGGGAATAAGAAAAATATGGTAGCATAAATACAAAAGAAGTGATTTAAACTCTCTATATATAATCAAACAAATAACAGGATAAGTAGGATTAACATAGTGAAAATTACACCTTTCTAAATGTAATCTAAAGACTCAATGCAATCCTCATCAAAATTTCAACACTTTTTTTAGTAGACAATGAAAGAACAAATTTCAACTTCTTGTGGAAAAAAACCAAAAAAAAAAAAAAAAAATAGATACTAACCCAAAATCTTGTAATACCCACAATAAAACTCACAGGCCATATGAAGCTTAAAAAGAAGGAAAGCCAAAGTGTGGATGCTTCAAACCCACTTAGAAGGGGGAACAAAATAATTACAGGATGCAGAGGGAAGGAGCGACCTGGCCTGGGTGGGAGAGGGTAGGGGGATGAAAAGGGGGAGACAGGGCCAGTTATGGGAAGAGACAGCCGAGAAGTCTAGAGGGCCAGCAGAATGAATAGAAATACTTAGCATTGGAGTGTGGAAAAATTGGGGAACCACTAAAAAGTCCCAGATGTCAGAGATATGAGAGGCTTCCAGGATCCAATGGGGATGACATTAGCCGAAATACCCTACAACAGGGAGACAGAACCTGAAGAGACTACCACCAGTAGTACAATGACATGGCCCCCAGTGTAGGAATGGCTCACCCACATATCTCAAAAATTTGATTCCAGAATTGTCCCTGACTAAAGGAAATGCAGGGATAAAAAAAAATGGAGCAGAAACTAAAAAAAAAAAAAAAAAAAAGGCCATCCAGAGACTGCCCCACCAGGCCACCAGGTGATCTATTCTATTCCATCACCAACGCAATTGCTGATGGCATGATGAGCTTGCAGACAGGATCGTGGTATGGCTGTCCTCTGAGAGGCTCTACCAGCACCTGTTTAAGACAGATGCAGATACTTATACAAAGCCATGTATACAACCAAGGGTATACGGTGGGACACACTGTGGTACATTACAGCTTCTACAACACGATTTTTAAATTTTTGATCTACTGGGTGAGGGGAGGGAAGGGGAGATGAGTTTGATTGATGCATGATGTGAAATTCCAGAAAGAAGCAAAAAATGTTGAAGTAAACAATAGGACTTTACTATCAGTTTGTGTAGAAACATGAATAAATTTGCCAATAGCCTTGGTTGTTTCAGGGTTTCTATGAGACCCCCTTAATAACAACAACAAAAAAAGTGAATTGCTATACACCATTTCTTGTATATGAAGCTTCACTTGATGACAAGAGATTCCAGTTTTAACACTATCTAAATAATTATTTACAGATTTTTAGATCACCTTTACATATGTGTATATTATAGGAAACTTTTACTGTATTAGATTACTCTATGACCCCTCAAATGGTCCTTAGTTTTAACTGTTACCCTCTGTTTTTCTCCCTGTTCCTGTTTAGTCCTCCCATTCCAGTCCTTCACAATTTTTCCATTCATAACTATCCATACTATTTCCTATCCTAGGAAAAATGTATGCCTAAACCCTAGTAGCTTACAACTTGACCTGACTTCTGTGGTTATACAATTGACATTTGCTTATCAATGACTTAACAGGTAACATACACATACAGGTGAAAGCATAACATATCTGTCTTTTGTGTCTGGGTTACTTCATTCAGGATGATTATTTTCTAAATCATCCATTAATCTGTTAATTCTTAAAACTTTGTTTTGAGTAATATTTTATTATGTAAGGGTACCACAATTTCTTTATTTATTCATCTGTTGAAGGATATTTATTCGGTTTCCAGTTTTTGGTTATCATAAATAGAGACGTAATGAACATGGTTGAGCATGTGCCTCTGTGGTAGAATGAAGCATTTTACACATGCCAAGAATTGCGTAGCTGAATCTTGAGGTAGGTTTGAGTTGGGGAAGCACTAGATGAGTGTTTCTGTTGCTCCATAGCCTTATCAACATAAGGTATCATTTGTTTTATTGGTCTTGGCCATTTTGACTGGTTTAAGATGAAATTTCAAAGTAATTTTGATTTGTATTTCCCTAAAGTTTAAAGATGCTGAATATTACTTTGAGTGATTCTGAGCCATTGTGTGTGTTTTTGTTTGTTTGTTGCTTTGTTTTGTTTTTGAGAATTCCCTATTTAGATATCTACCTTGTATATTTATAACTGGTTTATCTGTTTCCTTCATGTACAGGTTTTTTTTCTTTAGTTCTTCATATATTTTGAATATTAATCCTATATCAGATGTGTAGTTGGTAAACAATTTCCCCATTCCCAATTCCCCTTCCCCATGAAGTTGGTCTAAATTATGGTATCCCTTTCTGTACAAAAACTTCTCAGTTTCCTCAAGTCCTATTTACTAATTTTTGATATGAGTGCCTGTGTTAGGATGTCTTTTCTTATGCAAAATAGTTTAAGAACATCACCCAGCTTCTCTTCTATAAGATTCAGGGCATCTGCCCGTTTGTTGATATCTTTGATATATTTGGAGATGAGCTTTTTATAGAGTGACATATAAGTATGTCTTTGCACTCTTGACTAATCACACATCCACTTGGACCAGCACTATTTGATATAGTTGTTATGTACTTCTGACTTATTTTCAATAACATTTAGTGTTCATGGGTGTCAGGTCTTCAGTTCGAATCTACAGACTAATGTGCCTATTTGTACCAATATTGTGCTGTTTCTATTGCTATAGCTCTATAGAACATTTTCAGATTAGGGATGGTCATAATATTAGCAATTCTTTAATCATTTAGGTATGTTTTATCTAATATATTTTAATTTTAATTTTTTGTATCCTTTCAAGTTCTGTGAAGAATTGTGCTGGCATGTTGATGGAAATTTCATGGAAACTAGATTTCTTTTGTTAGAATGGCCATTCCAAAAATATTAATCTTACCAATTCAGGATCATGAGAGATTCTTCCACCAAATGATATCTTCTTCAGTTTCATTCTTTTATGCCCTAAAGTTAATCATGATAATCTTCCACATGCTTTATCACAGTTACCCCAAGATAGTTTATATGTTTTGAGGATTTTATTAAATGTACTTGTTTTCTTGATTTCATTCTCAGACTGTTTATCATTATATATAGGAAACCTACTGATTATTGTTTGTTAATTTAGAATCCTATTTCTTTGCTGTAAGACTTTCCTGGTGGAACTTTGAGGTAATCAGTTTATGATATTATATTATTGAAAATAAATTTAATTAGATTTATTTTCTAATCTCCTTCAGTTGTTTTATCACTGTAGCTAAACTTTAAGGAGTATATTGAGTAAGAATTGTAAGAGTGAACAACCTTGTCTTTTCCCTGATTTTAATGAAAGTACTTTCCATTACTCTCCACTTAAGTTGATGTTGGCTATAGGATTTCTATAAACTACCTTTATTATATGGAGGTATATCCCTTATATCCATAGTTTCCTCAAAACGTTTCTCATGAAGAGATGTTTGAAATTGTCAAATGTCTTTGGTTTTGCATCTACTAAGATAATCATGTGTTTTTTGTCTTTCAGTCAGTTTATAAGGTTCAATAACATTTATTGATTTATGTACATTGAATCATCCCTGCATCTCTGAGAAGAGGCCTACTTGGTGGATTATTGTGGATAAATATTTGATGTGTTCTTTGATTCCATTTATAAATATTTGATAGAAAGTTTTATGTCTATGCTCAAAAGGGAGATTGGTCTGTAATCTTCTCTTTGTTGGGTCTTTCTGTGGTTTGTGTATCACGGTAACTGTGGCTACATAAAAAGAATTAGACAATGTTCCTTCTGGTTCTTTTTTTGGGCAATAATTTGAGGGATATTTAGGTCAACAATTCTTTGAACATCTCATAGAACTAATTCTGTGCTAAAACCATCTGGCTCTGGGCTGCTTTGGGTTGTAGACTTAATTACTGCTTCAGTTTCACTAGGGCTTTTTGATCTGCTTTAATTGTTTTTCTAAACTTGATTCAACTTTTATAGGTGGTATATGGTATGAAAAATATTAATTTCTTTTAAATTTTCCAAACTGTTTGAGTACAGCTTTTTTTATTAGATATTTTCTTTATTTACATGTCATATGATTTTTCCTTTCCCAGTTTCCCCTCCCCCCCAAAAAAAAACCAAAAAAAAAAAAAAAAACTGAGTACAGCTTTTTTAAAGTATACTCTTAAAATTGTCAGGAATCCCTCAGTGTTTGCCGTCACTTCCCCCTATTAGCCTCCAAGATTTTTAAATGTGGATCTTATTTCCATGTCTCTTAGTGAATTTAGATTAGATTTTGTAAATCTTGTCAATTTTCTCAAAGGACCAACTCTTGTCTCATGAATGCTTTGCATTAGTTTTTTTGTTTGTTGTTTCAGTTGATTTATTTCACTCCTCAGTTGGATGATTTATTGCCTTTGAATTCTTTTGGGTGTTTATTCTTCTTTTCTATATAATTCAGATGTGCTGTTCAGTTAATAATATGGTATCTCTCCAATTTATGGATATATTTAGTGCTATGAACTTGCCATTTGCAACTACCTTCAATGTGTCTCAAATCTGGGTACATTGTGTTTTCATTTAATTTTAGAATGTTTTTATTTTCCTAATTTTTGACCATTTTTTTCTTTCATAATAATGTGTTCAGTTTTTATGAGTTTATAAGTTTCTGTTGTTTCTATTGTTGATATCCAAGTTGGTCTGATAGATTCATTGTGTTGTTTCAAATTTCTTGTCTTTATGGAGACTTCCTTTCTTTCCAAATATGTGGCCAGTTTTTGAGATAGTTCCATGAAGTGCAGAAAGGAATGGATATTCCTTTGTGTTTTGGGGAATTATTCTGTAAACATATTCTAAGTCCATTTAGTTTATAAAGTCAGTTAGTGCCAAGATTTTTTGCATAATTATTGACTAATGACTGGTACATAATTATTGACTAATGAATTGGTATGATTGAGGTACTTAAGTCACCTACCATCACCATGTGGGAGACAATGTGTATTTTAAGCTGTAATACTGTTTCTTTTATGAGCTTTAGTGTAGTTTTATTTGGTGCATATATGTTAAAAATTGCAATATCCACTAGATGGATTTCTGATTTAATTGAGGTTTAAGTTGATTTGGCAGCTATTAAAATGGCTACAGCAGCTTATGTCTTAGGTTCATTTTTATGGACTATCCTTTTCCATCATTTTAAGCTTTCTATTGTTTCTGTTGTTAATATGGAGGTGATATCTATATTTGATGGTAAGCTCAGTTTCTTGTATACAGCAATATGGTGAATCCAGTTATCAAGTCCATTCTATAAGGCTATGTCTTTGTATTGGTGAGTTTATAATGACAATGGTGAATAATATTCTCACTGAGCAGAGTCTGTTGATCACTGTTCTTTTGTTGTCAGAATGTTTTGCCACTACTTTTGATTTACTAATCTGATACTATTTAATCCTTTTATTTTTGATAGTGTGGTTAGCCTCTTCAGGTTAACATTTTCTTTCTAGTGCTGTCAGGCTCAATTTTTAGACAGATACTGCTTAATATTTTTCATGTAATATATTTTTTCCATGTATTTTGATTGAATGTATTGTTGGGCATAATAGTCTTGGCTGTCATCTCTGTTATCTTGGATTCCAGAGAACATCCATTCATGTTCTTCTGGCTTTTATACTTTTTCACAAAGTAGTAAGTTATTATTCCAATAATTATGCCTTTATGTGTTACTTTGTCTTTTTTCCCTTTCAGTTTTTGGGATTTTTCTTGCCTTTCAGACTCTCCATAAAATAGTCAGGTGTTATTGTAATAATTCTGCCTTTATATGATACTTGGTTGTTTTCCCCTTACAGCTTTAAATAGTATTTCTGTATTCTGTGTTTTCATTATTATTTGGAAAGGGGAAATTCTTTTCTTATCCAGTGTACTTGATGTTCTGCATGATTCTTCTACCTTGATAGTCCCCACTTCCTCTAGGTTAGGAAATTTTCTTCTATGATTTTACTGAAAATATTCTCTGTTTCCTTGATCTGTATTTATTCTCCTCTCTCTATTCCTAATTATATTTGATAATTTCATATTAATCCAGATTTCCTGGATGTTTTGTCCCTTGAGTTTTCAGAGTTAATGTATTTTTAACTACATTATCCATTTCTTTTACCTTGTCTTCAATGACTGAGATTCTCTTTTCCATTTGTTGCATACTGTTGGTGAGATTTCCCTCTGATTTGCTTGAATTTCTCAAAATTTTATACCCAGTTTTCCTTCAGTTTGGCTTTTCTTTATTTATTCTATTTTCACTTCCAAGCATTGAACTGTTTCTTTTGTTTGTTTGTTTTTTCATTGTATTGCATAGTTTGTGTTTCACAAATTTCTCCAAAGGATTTATTTCTTCTTTAACTATCTCTAAAATATTCATAAAGTTTCTGTTCAATTCCTCATACTGTTCCTCAGCTATATTTTTTTTCTCAGTACTCACTGTACTAGAGTTACTGGTCTTTAGTAGAAGATTATTATCCTAGTATTTTTGTACTAGTTTCTAAGCATCAAAGTTTGGGATGATTGAAATTCTAGGTACTGGTATCTAGTCTTGTCTTTGGTAGTTAGGTGTTAAATTCAACAGTTTCTTTTGCCCTTTATGTTTATTAGGAGAGGTTAGTTGCTGTGGGTTGCCTTGTATGAAATGCTTCTGAGATCCAGCCAGGTTTAACCACCAGAGGCTAAGATTAAAATGTGTTTCTTGCTATTGGGAGCTGATACTTGTTGATAGAGAAGATCTAGAAGGGGAAACTGAGGGGTCTAGAGAAGGGAGAAAAAGGGTGTGTCACCAGGATCTGCTTAGTCTCTAGAGAATAAGGGTAGAAAGGGACAATATTCTACACCCTAGCTGGTAGTGTTCTACAAAACTAGAAGTGAGACTATGGGGTTGAGTTGGGGAATAGAAGGGAAAAATAAAAATAAGGTCACCTGATCTCTGTGGCAGAAAGAAAAGGGAGGCTGCAACAGGTGGCCTGTTTCAGAGTTGTCAATGAGACAGTGGGGTGGGATTTGGAAGAGAGGAGGGAGATTAAAGATCTAAAGCTTGCCCAGATACTTCCCCACTTCTCTGGCTGGCTTGAAAGAATGATTATAAGGGACTGTTTGTGGAAGTTGGTGGCTGGTTCCCTGGTTAGTGGGATGCCTGAGAAATGTGGGAATAAAGAAACAATTCAATTAAAAATTTAAAGATATATGAATAAATATAATGTATTCCAGAGCATGTGAAGTTAACATGAAATTGCTATTTTACATTAAGTATAAGTGAAATGAAATATATCAGCATATATTTTAAGTTAGTTCTCATATGTTCTAGAAGTCATTGAGACTTGAATGTCAGTATAAGGCAATTAGACTGGTGTGTAGTTAACATTGATGCCCCTTAAAGAGGTATTGTATAATTATGAGAGCAGATTTTTTCTAAGAATGGTGGACATATAAGCTGCTGTATAGCAGCTTCCTTTGAAATCTTTGAGGGAGGCTCTTTAAGAAACAGGATGTTAAAGAAGAGGTGCAAAATCAGAATATTTTAAGAGAAGATATTTATAGGGATTTGAAATAACTGGATGTTCTAAACAGAGTTGAAATATCCCATCCTATGGGGAAGTTCTTTAAACTTAAGAAATAAACAACTCAAAATAAATGTTGGAAGTCTCTAGACTTTACCAGATTCACTGACAGAGACCCTCCCTTCTCAATCATATATAAACGCCAAAGATTATTGGGAGGCATTGCAAAACAGGGTGAGACTCTCAGACATGCTGGTTTGCTGGAAAGAGACTCAGAAAGTTGAACTGCCTAAAAGTGTCACATAAGCAAAGCTATCCAGAAGACAAAGAAAAAGCAAATCTGTCTGGAAAATTAGATGAAATTTATTGTCTGGGAATCATCATCTCCAACCTGTTGAGCTGTCCATGAGCAGTGCAGTGTGCTTTATACAGTTTTCCAGATTTATTAGCTAAAATTGATGATATAGCTGTTTTAAAGACATTTCTGCTCCTGTAAGTAACATCCATAAAACCATTGGTTCAACAACTCAACTTAAACAGGATCTGTACTTTGGTGTATCAGCAGACCCCTATCTGGTATTAGTAGATTTCTTTTAATGTATTTTCAAGGATAGTTCTAGACAACAAAAGCTGAGATAGATAAAAGAAGAACTGAAGAAAAAGTAATTGAAATGTGAAGAAATTATAATTAAGGTCCCACCCTAATATAACATCAAGTATTGAACAAGGTAGGAAAATATTCCCAGAGAAATTTAATAAAGCTGTAGATATTTGTCATTCTTTACTAGAGTCCTGGCTATTCCAGATGAAAGGAACATGTTCATTGGTTATCATTAGGTAGCCATTTGATAGAGACAAATGAATTTCTCACATATATCTTTTTTTTTTCTCCATGTGGTTTACTTTAGAATCCTGTGGAATGGTTAATCCATGTCTTTGTGATATACTAAATATTTCTGAAATTTACTCATCAAACAATATAATTTATATTGATCATCAAAGTATCTTTCAACATTCCATTTTCCTATTCTTTAGTCATTCTGTGTTACATATTGTAATGACTTTAAATGTGACAAGATGGAAACTAAAATTTAGTGAATTAGATTAAAAAACACAACATATTTTAGACTATTTGAACAAGTTACAGATATCTATCATCTCATCAAACAATTGGTTATATTACATGCATAAACACACACATGTGAATATATACCCATCTACATAGGCTCATAAGTAATATATAAATTGGTACTAAATCATAACATAACCCATATTTCTTATTGTGCTCTGCAAATAGTTTTTATTTCAAATGTTTTACCAGAAAAATACCAAACTCTTCAGTAAAGAACAAAAACCACTGATTCAGATATATGATGCAAATTCAGAATAAGCAGGTGTGCTTTTTAAAACAAAATCCTGGTGTTATCATCTTATAATGCCATACACATGGACATTTCTTGCCTTCAGAATCGTTTACTTAAGGAAGGCCTCTGGAGTGAGACCTATCCTCAGATGGTGCCTTTGTTGCTGGTTAGAGTGATTGTCCACCAACTACTCTTCAAAGACAGGTAAATTTGGCATTAAAATATTAAGTGACTAGTTATTACTTGTCTCACGGAATTACTGTTTTCAGTTCTTTACGATTCTTTTAATCTCCTGTTGTTTCTCCAAATCAGATTCATGCTTGTTAAAGTGATACTGAGAATGTCATTCTCTCTTATTCAGTCATCTAGGGAAGAAACTCAACTACCAATAAAGTTCTGTAAATGTGTCTTTGCTGTGACAGCTTGTAGAAACACACAATAAACTGAAGTAACAGAGAATATTATTAATAGGACCAAGTACTTCCCCTATTTCAGTGTATTCTTCAACTATGGGAAGAAAACCTATTAACTAATCTAGTTATGCAACTTCAACTTTTAATTTAAAGTCTGTGCATTGGTACCCAAGGAAGCCTCCCATTTCTTGGAGAAGAAGAAGGGGTATGGGAAGGAAAGCTGTGTGATGGACAACTAGAGGGGGCTGGGATCGGGATATAATGTTAATAAATAAGTAAATTAATGAAACAAAAGTTTAAAGTCTTTATTTTCTTATTTCTTAGAATTTCATATACCTATGTAATAAATTGTGGTATCTCATTGTATGTCTTCATCATACTCCACTTCCAAATTCATGTGTTTTATTTATATAACTTCATAAATCCAGTTAGTGCTGTCTATATGTGACAGGATGTGGAGGTGTACACTGGGACATCAGAAAACTAGGTTGTCTATAAATCAATAAAAAATGATTGTTCAATTCTTCCTCCTCCAACAACTAGCCATTGACTTTACCTTTTTATTTTTTGTTTTTGTTTTTGTCTGATCCTTTATTTTTTAATTAATTTATTTACACTCCATATTTTATCCCCACCCATATACTTTCAGACTGTTCCCCATCCCATACCTATTCCCCACTCCCTTGTCTCCACATGGATGTCCCTACCCCAACCCCATCTTACCTCTAAACTCCCTGGGGCCTCCAATCTCTTCAGGGTTAGATGCATCATCTCTGAATGAACACAGACCCAGAAGCCCTCCAATGTATATGTGTTGGGGGCCTCATATCAGCTGGTGTATGCTGCCTGGTTGGTGGTTCAGTGTTTGAGAGATCTCAGGGGTCCAGTTTAATTGAGACTACTGGTCCTCTTACAGGTTCACCCTTCTTGTCAACTTCTTTTAGCCTTCCCTAATTCAACAACAGGGGTCAGCAGCTTCTGTCCATTGGTTGGGTGCAAATATCTGCATCTGACTCTTTCAGCTGCTTATTGTGTCTTCCAGAGTGCAGTCATGCTACGCCCCTTTTTGTGAGTGCTCCATAGCCTCAGTATTAGTGTCAGGCCTTGGGACCTCCCCATGAGCTGGATCCCACTTTGGGCCCATCACTGGACCTTCCTTTCCTCAGGCTCCTCTCCATTTCCATGTCTGTAATTCTTTCAGACAGGAACAATTATAGGTCAGAGATGTGACTGTGGAATGGTCCACCTCTCCTTTATTTAATGCCCTGTCTTCCTGCTGGATGTGTTAGGATTAAAGGCATGAGCCACAACCGCCCAGCTAGGATGATATTTTCTAGTTCCATCCATTTGCTTGCAAAATTCAGGATGTCCTATTCTTAATAGCTGATTAGTATTCCATTATGTAAATGAATCACATTTTCTGTATCCATTCTTCTGTTGTGGGTCATCTGGGCTTACATTTTTAATAAGAAATTATTCCATCTGCTTCATGTATGCAAACATTTTGACATGTTTCATATATATAGATCTTGTTCAGGTTACTACAACCATCATAAGTCCCTGAGTGTGATGACCATGTTATGTATAGAAGATACCATTTCACAGCACTCCTCCATCTTCTGGTTCTTACATTCTTTGCACCTCCTCTTCTATAAGAAAGTTGATATAGATCAAGAATGCAGTTTTTCATTTTCACAATTTTGACCTGTTAGGGTTATCTCCATTTACTGCTGTCTACTGCTAAATCAGGCTTCTCTGACTAAAGTTAAGGGCAGCCAAGGACTCTAGTAAAATTACAAATACTTAGAACACAATTTGACAGCATGACAATTAGCAAAATAACAATAGCAGTTTCTACTCTGTGACTTACAACCTCCTGATCATGACCTATGTTTTTACCAAGATTGAAATGCGAGAGTGGATGTTTCTTAGGAAGCATACCTTAATTAGAATTCAGTTATATAACTAATTACAGTCACTATTGTGCCATTTGGCACATTTTACTTGACAGGTCATGATTGTAGCATTCACAGTACAGTGTTAGGTAAGACACTCATATCTTTACTCTCTCAACAATCTGAGTTACATGTCAGGCCCTACAAAAACTCGCCAGTAGAAAGGAAGTTAGGTGGTTGGTCAGAGATTTATGTCTCAATACCCTGCAGCCAAATTGCATAGTGTATTCAACAACAGGTCCTTACCTTGTACTCATGTTGGGTAATAATGATTAATTAAAGTAGCTAGCTGGATATTATCGGACCAATGAATCAGTAGAGGGTATCCACTCCCTGCACTGTAATATTTTTAATAACCCATGTTATATGAGAGCAACATTATCCACCTATGCAGGGTAATTATGTACTAACTTTCTTATTAAATATATATTTTGAAGCTGGGAAGTGGTTCCACATTCCTTTAATCCTTGCACTTGGGAGGCAGAAGCAGGTGGATCTCTGAGTTTGAGGACAGCCTCATCTACAGGGTAAGTTCCAGAACAGCCAGAGCTACACAGAGAAACCCTGTCTTGAAAAATCAAATATATGTAAATGTATGAATGCGTATGGATGCATATATATGTATATATATATATATATATATTGAAATTAGCTTGCTAATTAGTGAGTTTGCATAATCTAGCACTTTTTTGCTTTCTCTATCTCTACAGCACCTCTTGCTTACTATGTTAATTCTCAGTATTCTTCCTTTCTTGTGTTTCAAGTGTTGTATTAAATTTCTATTATTATTTATTATCATTATTATTACTTATTATGATTATGATTAATTTATACTTGTGAGTGTGCATATGCTTATGCCCAGCCTGGAGCCAGAAGAAAACTTTAAGGAGTTAGTCTTCTCCATCTACCTAGTTTGACAAAGGGCTGCTTTTGTTTCTGATTTGCTACATACCTGAAAATATCTGATCTACTAGCTTCCAGGTGATTTTCTAATGCCTATCTCAACACGGGAGGGCTGGGCTTAAGGAAGCATATCAATAACATCCTGCATCCAACTCAGAATATTAGGCTTCTGCTGCAAGTGCTTCCCTGCATTGAGTCATCTCAATCCCCAATACTTGGAAATTTAGTGAATTCTATGAGTCCCTTCACAGGATCGTATTGTCAGATATACATAATAAAATGTAAGGAATTACAAAGAAGAAACATTATATTAATATGAAGTTATTAAAATCTTAAAAAAATAAACAGGTTTTGGTACCATAAATACTTTATTATGAAGAAAGAATAAGAATATTTATTTATGGTCTTAACCATTGAAAATTTTCAAAATTATGAGCATAGTTATATTTGGTGATAGTGATAATAACTGGAATGTAATACACTCTTATGATGTTTAGGATATTTTTCTTCTTTAACACAAGTTCTCACTTTATATTTCAGGCTGAAATAGTACTTGCTGGGAATCCCAGGCTGGCCTAAACTTAAAGCATACGCCCAACTGTTGCTTCTGGTTTGACAGTTATCTTGGGTTTTCTATGCTGTGCTAAAACACCATGAAGAGGCAGAGGATCATATGGTTTATGTCATCTTACAACTTGCCATCAATCATTCTAAGAAGTAAGGTCAAGAACACAGGCAAAACCCTGGAGGTGAAAACTGAAGCAGAGGGCATAGAAGAGGGCTTCTTATAGGTTGGCTCCTTCCTGGCTTGTTCAGCATGCTTTCTTATATCTTGTGGAACTACCAGATCAGGGATAGCATCATCCATAGTGGGAAGAGCCCTCAGTAATTTCCACCTGAATTGAAATTCCTGACCCTAACACTGAGAAATTTCACTCTGAGGGTGCTATATGAGCCATTTCAACCACAGCTCCATAGAGAGCCAAGGCTAAAGAATGTTTATAGGATTCTGAAGACAAATATGATCTACCATTTAGGTGTGGGAAATTATTTTATAGTCAACATTATAATAATCAAATGAAAACCCAAACTCAAATTGTTGCATTCGTTTCTTATATGGTATGGTTCCAAATTAATTAGAAAATAGACTTAAGTAGAATTAGGAGTTCCTAGCATTAACATTTTCCTTAATAATTTAGCTTTCTCTAATTTTCATTTGAAAAGCTTTTCGAAGTTACCTTTACATTTGTCTTAATAGGATTGTAAAGCTGTTTATGTGCTATGGGATTGTCACTTTATGTTATGTTTTCCTTAGCCTGTAACAGCAAACAAATTCTTTCTGCATGGTTAGTTGTTGGCATAAACAATCTGGAATACTGCACATAGCTGAGATAATTAGTTGACCTAAACTTGTGTGCAAGTATGAACATTTCATGGTAGCTGAAGAAAACTTAAACATTTTTTTTCTCTCCTCACACAAGTGGCAATTCACTTAATTTTGGTCATAAATAAAATATAGGAATCAGAAAATTAAGGTCAAATAAATTTGAAATGTGCATTGTAATAATTTAGGTAATATTTGAGGGAACAACAAAAGGTAATGATTCCATGTCACCGTCTGGTTTGCTCCAGTTTGTAAACTTACCATTATTCTTACATGCCATGCCTGATAAAATGATAAAAGCAAACAGACAAACAAACAAACAAACACAAATCTTCTTTGAAGGCTCCCTGATAAAAGTACTGCTGCTTAAGTCATATTTCTACCACTAAGCATAAAACCTTTATATTAGAAGTAAATAATTTTATGTCATAAATACGACTTCCACCAAAAACTGGATTGGTATGACAAGGACATCTTGACTAAGGAATCTGTTTGACTTAGAACAAAAGTGCTATTCTTAATACTCAAAATAGGATATATACTGCCTTTTCTTCTAAGAAGCTGGCTGGGCAGTAATCAGAACAGAAACTGTCAACAAATGTTGCTCTGTAACATTCTACATAAGTCGGTTGCCTTGGCAACTGTATCTCTATTGACAAGAAAGAAAAGGAAACCATATGGTTTGGTAACAGCCTTACTTCAAGAAACCTAAAATCTATTTACAGGGTCAAAATTGTCTCCAATCCTCAAACCCCAAGGCAACTTTAATCAAATATTCCAAATGCTGTTGAAATCATTACTATTTTGCTAATAAGAAAAAGAATTACAAAAACATTAGCCTGAGGTATTTTCAAAATACTTTATTTTTAAAAATAAATGTAAGGAACATTTATTTTAATAAAAATGTGAATTGTATTTTGTCTAGCATAGAATATGAATATCATACCAATAAAATGTATTCTGGTTACATTTATAAAGTAGTAGTGTGTAATGAATTGTTGTGTACCTGTGTGTCACACAATATATTTCTATTTCTGACTGATGAGGATATTTTGTGTTTGTTTCAGAGAAGGTCTTAATTTGTAGCTTAGGTTAGCCAAAAGCAAACTTTGTAGGCCAGCGCATGGTGATACTTCTGCCATAACCTCCAATGTTCTGAAATAGCATCATACACAGTAATTACAGGGCTCTAAGGTAAATGAGTGCAAGACATATTACATAATAATAAAGATTATGACACAAAATTGACATAATAAAATTCTCAGTGACAGTGTAGTAGCATAGATTAAATGACATAGACAACTAGAGAATGATATAGGGTTTTCAGTTATAACAGAATACTTATGATGCATGGTATAAAGGTATTGCCTTATTCATACAGTAATATGTGATAAATAATAAACATATTTAATGATATTTAATTAATCTCTTTATATCCATGTATACAAATTAGACTTTTAAAAATTTCTTTAGTTACACAAATAAAAGCTCACAAATTATACCTAACACTTCATAACAATTCAACAACAATTACTCAGCAGATATAAAGTTCAGTTGTAAACAATTTACACTTCTTAAAAAGTAGATTATACATACATTTTCATTCTAACTCAAATATTTTAAAGATTTCCAACAGAAAGAGTGGGTAATGAAAATATGTTATTCATTTTATTCATGCCTTGTTAAAAATTTCAGACTTGTTTGATACCAAAACAACACTTCCTAGAAGCAATAAATTTATGGTAACACTAAAAAAATCTTTTTAAATGTATATTTTGAAGTGCCCTCTAGAAAGAAAAATAAGAAGAATAAAGAGGATCTTATCATACCATAGTCAAGAATGAAACAAGATTCAGGATCTAAGATCAACAATTGATAAATAGGACTTCATGAAACTGAAAAGCTTATGCAAGGCAAAGAACACTGTAAGAAGGACAAAACAGTAACCAACAAATCGGGAGAAGATCTTCACTAACCCTGAATACAACAGAGTACTAATATCCAAAATATATAAAGAACTCAAGAAGTTAGACTCAAAAAAAAACCCAAAAAACAAAAAACAAATATTATTGGGATACATAGCTAAACAGAGAATTCTCAACAGAGGAATCTTGAAAAGCCAAGAAGCACTTAAAAAATTGTTTAACACCCTTAGTCATCAGAGAAATGTAACAAAAAAACATTACTTTCCACCTTATACTAATCAGAATGGCTAAGATAAAAAACAGCACACGTTGGTGAGGATGTGGAGAAAGAGGAACACTCCTCCATTACTGGTGGGATTGCAAACAGGTACAACCACTCTGGAAATCAAGCTGGCACTTCATCAGAAAATTGGAAATAATTGTACCTGAAGACCTAGCTATAGAGCTCCTGGGCATATATGTAAAAGAAGCTCTAGTATACCACAAGGACATATGCTAAAACATGTTCATAGCAGCCTTATTCATAATAGCCTGAAACTGGAAACAATTAGAATGTCTCTCAAAAGAAAAAAGAATAGAAAAAAAATGTGGCACACTAATGCAATGGAATACTATTAAGCTATTAAAAAACGAGAAGACCATAAAATTTACAGGCAAATATTTGGAACTAGAAAATATTTTCCTGAGTAAGGTAACAAGAAACAAAAGGACATGCATGGTATGCACTCATTGATAGGTGTGTATTAGCTAAAAAGTACAAAGTACCCATGACACAACCCACAGACTGTTAGAAGGTTAACAAGAAGGAAGGCACAAGTGAGGATGCTTCAATCCTACTTAGTAGGGGGAACAGAATAATCAAGGGAGTCAATAGAGTTAGGGACCTGGCTCAGAGATGATCTTCACTAACCTAGGGGGAGGTGAAAAAACAGAAGGTTCAGATATGAAGGAGACAAACAGAAGCCCAGATTACCTGCAGAGTGAATGGAAATATGCAGCTGTGGGGGTTGAAGGACTGAGGTAAATATCTAGAAATTCCCAGAGACCTGCAATTAAAGAGCTTCCCAGGACTCAAATGGAATGTCCTTAGCAGAAATTCCCAACAATGAGGAGATGGAAGAGACTACTTCCAGGGCATAAACAGGGACCCTAATATAGGGATGGGGTTACCAATATACCTTTAAATGTTTTGACCTAGCATTGTTCCACTCTAAAAGAAATGCAGGGACAAAAGTGGAGCAGAGAATACTCCATCTCATATGCAGACACCAAACCCTGACACTATTATTAATGCTATATATTGTGCTTGCAGACAGGAGTCTAGCATGGCTGTCCTGAGAGGCTCTACCAGCATCTTACTAAGACATATTAGATACTTATAGCCAAGCATTGGACTGAGGTCAGGGACCTCTATGGAACTGTTAGGGTAAATAAAGAAGGAACTGAAGGGGATAGTAACTCCATAGGAAGAACAACAGTGTCAACTCACTTGGACCCAGGATGAGTTCCCAGAGGCTAAGCTACCAACCAAAGAGCATATGTGGGCTGGTCCATGGCCCCCAGCACATATGTAGCAGAGTATTGTCTTGTGTGGCCTCAGTGGAAGACAATGCACCGTACCTTATAGAGACTTGATGTCAAAGGGAAGGGGGATGTTGGTGGGTCATGGTGGTAATGGTGCGGTGTGTGGTTGAGTGGGGAAGCACACTCTTGGAATCAAAGACATGGGAGAGAAGGTGAAAAACCCTTGATGTAGCGCTGGGGGGATATTTAGAATGTAAGTAAATATAATAATTAAAAAGGAATAAAGCTTCTATTAATATAACATTATTCCCCCAATGGTCTTTAGCATTAAAATATCTATTTGTTGGCAAGATGAACTCCCTTTTAAATCATGTTTTCCTCACCTACCAAACAGGAATTTTTAACTAATGACTACTAATGTTCTATAAAACCAATATATAATACCACTTAGTGTTTTAAGTTAGTAAAATGTACACGACTTCAGGCTTCTGAGCTGGATTTGCCCTTACATATTCTTCCTTGAGAATTGGTTTTCATGGTGCCAGAAGGTGCCAATAAAGTTTCTAAAGGAGTACACTAACCTACAGTTTACCCAGCCGTGACATCTATGGACCATAACAATGAGTATGACACATGATATCACTAAAGATATAGAGTGTTATGAATAGCTTTTGATAACCAAGCATTCTCTAATTGGGTTTAAGGTCTGGTCAATGAGAAAGAGGAAGATCATTGGGATATTGGAAGCCTATTCAACCACCTAGGGCTAGTGAAGTCATGGTTCTTCATGGTGAAACTACAACTGCTGTTGTACTTCAACATAAACTATCATTACAATTTATGTATATCTCCTAAGAGTATAGGCAAATAATTTTTTATGACTCTACAAATTAAAGGAATATTTTGATGATCAGAGGGAAAGTTAAAGAATTAAAACTCTATAATAAAGAATCAAAATCCAAATTTACACATTATACTTTTCGAAAAACAGATTTAACTTTGTATTACCACCTAAGCATGAATTAGTAGGTATATTGGTAATGCAGTATTTAAAATTCATGAGGATATTTTTCTCATTAAGTCTGTATCAATTATAATAGGACCTCAGGTGACCATTTGTAACATCCACAGGCAATTACATTTTTGATATTGTCTTAAAAACAAAAGTAGCTGTAAGAGAGGAAAGCAGAGAGAAAGGAAACAAAGAACAGAGGGAAATAGAGGTAAAATTATTATACAAGTTAAAATCAATCTAGCAGCTATTTTTGAAACTATAAATGAGATTATTTTAAAATGCATTTAAATTATCCATTGGATGGCAAGTAATGATGTCTTGCTGTGGTCATTTGTTAGATATTGTAGAAAGTAGAAAAACAATAGGGTAGGAAGAGGGCCAGCAATATATATTCCAAAATTTGAATTCCATGAAGCTAAAGCAAGATTTTTTTCTCCTCCTACAAACACTACTTTTACTTATAGTTACAAAAATTTATGTTCTTGATCTTCTATATTGTTTTCGATGTGGGTACTGATACTGAAAAATATTGTCCAAACATATATACCTTAATAAAACTCAATTGACATTGAATCCATTTTCTGTAGTTGGAAAAACTTAACGAAATGTTTATCTCTCATTTTTTAACACTCAAATAATATGTAAAGGAAATACACATCTCATAAGTATAGAATATATAGAATAATAAAAAATTCTGGTGACACTGTGCCACAGCTACCCAATACTCAGGTCCATTGGGAGAGAGCAGGTCTCCCAGGAGTGCTAATACACTTAAGAACAGAGGCAGGACCACCACTTCTGCTCAAATACCTGGCCCAAGAGGGACACACCAAGAGTCCTCAGGACACAGGAAACAAGGAGTAGACTTGGTTTCCCTCTGTGCCCCAGAGATGATTCTGTGCCACAGCTCTCCTCAAATTCTGCCCAGGGAGAACTGGTCTCCTAGGAGTACTGACAAACAAGCTAGCAAGACAAACAAGACACAGGCAAAGGCAGCAAGACCAGCTAACATCAGAGATAACCAGATGTTGAAAGGCAAGCACAAGAACATAAGAAACAAAAACCAAGGCTACTTGGCATAACCAGAATCCATTTCTCCCACTATAGCAAGCCCTGGATACCCCAACACACCAAAAAAGCAAGACTCATATTTAAAATCACATATCATGATGATGAAAGAGGATTTTAAGAAGGACATAAATAACTCACTTAGGGAAATACAGAAGAACACATGTAAATATCTAGAATCCCTTAAGGAGAAAACACAAAAATCCCTTAAAGAATTACAGGAAAATACAACCAAACAGGTGAAGGAATAGAAAAACACCACTCCAGGATATAAAAATAGAAATAGAAACAATAAAGAAATCACAAAGGAAGACAACACTGGAGATGGAAAACCTAAGAAACAGATTGGAGTCATAGATGCAAGCATCACCAACAGAATACAAGAAATAGAGGAGAGAATCTCAGGTACAGAAGACAACATAAAAACATGGACAAAACCATCAAAGAAAATGCAAAATGCAAAAAAAAAAAAAATCCAAACCCAAAACATCCAGGAAATCCAGGACACAATGAGGAGACCAAACCTAAGAATAATAAGTATACAAGAGATTAAAGATTTCCAACTTAAAGGGCCAGTGAATATCTTCAACAAAATATAATGAAGAAAACTTTCCTAACTTAAAAAAAGAAGATGCCTGTAAACATACAAGAAGCAAATGGATTTGACCAGAAAAAAATTACTCCTGTCACATAATAGTCAAAACACTAAGAGCACAAAACAAAGAAAGAATATTAAAAGCACGGGAAAAATGTCAAGTAATGTATACAGAAAGACATATCAAAATTATACCAGACTTCTAACCAGAGACTATGAAAGCAATAAGATCCTAGGCAGATGTAATACAGATCCTTAGAGAACACAAATTCCAGCCCAGACTACTATGCCCAGCAAAACTCTCAATTACCATAAATGGAGAAAACAAGATATTCTATGACAAAAACAAATTTATACAATATCTTTCCACAAATCCAGCCCTTCAAAGGATAATAGATAGAAAAGTCCAATACAAGGAGGAAAACTACACCCTAGAGAAAGCAAGAAATTCAACAAATCCAAAAGAAAAGAGCCATACAAACATAATTCTACCTTTAACAACAAAAATAACAGGAAGCAACAATCACTATTCCTTAATATCTCTTTATATCAACGGACTCAACTCTCCCAAAAAGACACAGACTAACAGACAGGATACATGAACAGGACACAACATTTTTCTGCATACAGGAAATGCACCTCAGTGAAAAAGACAGACACTACCTCAGAGTAAAAGGCTGGAGAACAATTTTCTAAGCAAATGACCCCAAGCAATAAGCTGGAGTAGCCATTCTAATATTGATTAAAATCAACTTTCAACCACACCTTATCAAAAAAGATAAGGAACGACACTTCTTAGTGATCAAAGGAAAAATCTACCAAGATCAACCCTCAATTCTGAATATCTCCTTTCCAAATGCAAGAACACCCACATTCATAAAACAAACTTTAGTAAAGCTCAAAGTACACATTGCACCTCCAATAATAATAGGATGAGAGACCAGACTTTCATCAATGGACAGATCATGGAAACAGAAACTAAACAGAGACTCAGTAAAACTAACAGAAGTTATGAATCAAATGGTTTTTACAGATATCTATAGGATATTTCACCATAAATCAAAATAATATACCTTCTTCTCAGCATCCCATAGTGCCTTCACCAAAATTGAGCATATAATTGGTTACAATTCAGTCCTCAACAGGTACAAGAAGAATGAAATAATCCCATGCATCCTATCATATCACAACTGATTAAGGCTGATCTACAATAACAACAAAAACAATGGAAAGCACACATACACATGGAAGCTTAACAATGCTCTACTCAATGCTAACTTGGTCAAGGAGGAAATAGTGAAGAAATTAAAGGCTTTTTAGAATTTAATGAAAATGAAGACAAAAAATACCCAAAGTAGTGGGACACAATGAAAAGAGTGATAAAAGGAAAACTCATAGCTCTGAGTGCCTCCAAAAAGAAACTAGAGAGAGCATATACTACAGAGCATACAGCTTAACAGCAGATCTGAAAACTCTAGAACAAAAAGGAAGCAAATACATCCAAGAGGGGTAGACATCATGAAATAACCAAACTCAGGGCTGAAAAAACCAAGTATAAACAAATAGAACTATACAAAGAATCAACCAAACAGGAGCTGGTTCTTTGAGAAAATCAACAAAATAGATAAACCCTTAGCCAGAATAGCCAGAGAGCAAAGAGACAGTATCCAAATTTAAAAATCAAAAATGAAAAGGGAGATGTAACAACAGAAATTGAGGAAATTCAAAAAATCATCAGAACCTACTACAAGAGCCTATACTCAATACAACCAAAAAATCTGTATACAAGTGGACAATTTTCTAGACAGATACCAGGTATCAAGTTAAATGAGGATTAAACAAACCATCTAAACAATCCTATAACCCCTAAAGAAAAAGAAGTAGTCATTAAAAGTTTACCAACTAAAAAAGCACAGGATCAAATGGGTTTATTACAGAACTCTATTAGACCTTCAAAGCAGACCTAATACCAATATTCCTCAATCTATTCAACAAAATAGAAACAGAAGGAACATTAACCAATTTGTTCTATGAAGCCACAATTACTCGGATACTTAAACACATAAAGACCCAACAAAGATAGAGAACTTTAGACCAATTTTCTTTCTGAATATCAATGTAAAAATACTCAATAAAATTCTTGCAAACCTAATCTAAGAATGCATCAAAACAATCCTTCACCATGATCAAGTAGGCTTCATCCCAGAGATGCAGGGATGGTTCGATATATAGGAATCCATCAATGTAATCCAATATATAAAAATAATTAAAAAAAAACCCACATGATCATTTCATTAGATGCTGAAAAAGCATTTGACAAAATCTAGCACCCTTTCATAACAAAAGTTTTGAAAATGTCAGTAATTCAAGGCCCATACCTAAATATAGTAAAAGCAATATACAGCAAACCAGTAGCCAACATCAAACTAAATGGAGAGAAACTTGAAGCAATCTTACTAAAATCAGGTTCTAGACAAGGCTGACCACTCTACCCCTACATATTCAATATTGTACTTGAAGTTCTAGCCAGAGCAATTAGACAACAAATGGAGATCAAAGGAATACAAATTGGAAGGGAAGAAGTCAAAATATCACTATGTGTAGATGATATGATAGTATACTTAAGTCATTCCAAAAATTCCACCAGAGAGCTCCTAAGCCTGATAAACTGTTGTCTCCCAGTGGGTGCTCTAGGACTGGGATGAACAATTATCTGTGGAAGCAAGCAGTTAGTAAGGAAAGACACAGACACCAGGTAGAAGTGATAAGAGAGAGCTTTACTGTAATTCACTCA
>NC_045030.1:49572778-49578626 GCF_008632895.1 Mastomys coucha | reverse complement strand
TCAACTCCAGCTTGCAGCCTGTTGGGGCTGCTTACAGAACCAAGTCACTCCCAAGCAACAAGGTTGGGAGAAGGAGTCCACAATAAACAACTTCAGCAAAGTAGCTGGATATAAAATTAACTCAAGCACATGAGCAGCCTTTCTATACTCAAAGATAAATATACTGAGAAATAAATTAGGGAAAAACCACCCTTTACTATAGTCACAAATAATATAAAATTCTTTGGTGTGACTCTACCCAAGAAAGGGAAAGATCTGTATGACAAGAACTTCAAGTTTTTGAAGAAAGAAACTGAAGATCTCAGAAGATGGAATGACCTCTCATGTTCATGGATTGGCAAGAGTAATATAGTAAAAATAGCCATCGTGCTGAAAGCAATCTACAGAATCAATGCAATCCCCATCAAGATTCCAACTCAATTGTTCACAGACTTGGAAAGAGAAATTTGCAAATTCATCTGGAATAACAAAGACCCAGAATAGCAAAAACTATTCTCAACAATAAAAGAACATCTGGGAGAAACACCATCCCTAAACTTAAGCTGGGCTATAGAGTAATAGTGATAAAAACTGCATGATATTGGTACAGTGAGAGGCAAGTAGATCAATGGAATAGAATTGAAGAACCAGAAATAAATTCACACACCTATGGTTATTTATTCTTTGACAAAGGAGATAAAAGCATCCAGGAGAAAAAACACAGCATTTTCAACAAATGTTGCTCATTCAACTGTTGGTCAACATGTAGAAAAAGGTAAATTGATCTATTCTTATCTCCCTGTACAAAGCTCAAGTCCAAGTGGATCAAAAACCTCCACAAAAAACAAGATAAACTGAATCTAATAGAAGAGAAAGTGGGGAAAAGCCTCAAACACATGGGCACAGAGGAAAATTTCCTGAACAGAACATCGATGACTTAGTCTCTAAGATTGACAATTGAAAAATGGGACTTCATACAATAGCCAAGTTTCTGTAATGCAAAGGACACTAAATAGGACAAAATGACAGACAATAGATTTGGAAAAGATCTTTACCAATCCTACACTGCATAAAAGGCAAATATCCAATATACCCAAAGAACTCCAAGAAGTTAGACTCCAGAGAACCAAATAACTCTATCCCAACTGGGGAACAGAGATAAACAAAGAATTCTCAACTTAGAAAACTCAAATGTCTGAGAAGCACCTAAAGAAATGTTCAACATCCTTAGTCATCAGAAAATGCAAAACAATATGACCTTGAGATTCTACCTCACACCAGTTAGGATGACTTAAGATCAAAAACTCAGGTGACAGCAGATGCTGGCAGGGATGTGGAGAAAGAAGAACACTCCTCCATTGCTAGTGGGATTCCAAGCTGGTACAACCATTCTGGAAATCAGTCTGGTGGTTCCTCAGAAAACTAGGACCCAGCAATACCACCCTTGTGCATGTACCCATAATATGCACCAACATGTAATAAGGACACATGCTCCACTATGTTCATAGCAGCCTTATAATAGCCAGAAGCTGGAAACTCCACAGATGTCCCTCAACAGAGGAATGGTTACAGAAAATGTGGTACATTTATACAATGAAATACTACTCAACTATTAAAAACAGTGACTTCATGAAATTCACAGTCAAATTGATGGATCTAGGAAATATCATCCTGACTGAGGTAACTCAGCCACACATGGTATGTACTCACTGATAAGTGGGTTTATACCATTCAAGGACCACATGAATCTCAAGAGGAAGGAAGAAGGTAGTGTGGATGCTTCAGTCCTACTTGAAGCAGGAACAATATAATCAAGGGAGGTAGAGAGTGAAAAGAACTTGGGAGGAAGAAAAGAGCATGAGGGAAAATGAGGAGAAAAATCAAGTATGGGAGGATATTGAGATTACAGAGGCTCAGGAAATTGAACAGAAATGTGTAACAATGGGGGATGGGGAACTAGGGTTTGCAACCAGAATGTCCCAGATACCAGGAAGGCCAGAGCCTCCCAGGACCCCACTGGGATGACATTAGCTGAAATACCCCACAAAGGGGAGAGAAAACCTGTCAAGATCATATCCAGAGGTTAGGCATGGCCCCTAGTTGAGGGATAGAGCCACTCTCCCATTTCTAAAATTTTTACCTATAATTGTCTCTGTCAAAAGGAAATGCAGGGACAAAGAGTGGACTGGAAACTGAAGGAAAGGTCACCTGGATACTGTCCCACCTAGGAATCTGTCCCACATGCAGACACCAAACCTAAACACTATTGCTGATGCCAAGATAGCTGTCTCCTGAGAAGGCTCTGCCAGATCCTGACCAATACAAATGTGAATGCTTGCTGCCAACCATTGGACTGAGCACAGGGACCCCAATGGAGAAATTAGGGGAAGGACTGAAGGAGCTGAAGGGACCTTATCTGGCATCAGTGGGAAGGAAGGCCCTTGGTCCTGTGAAGGCTTGATGCCCCTTTGTAGAGGAATGCTAGGGTGGTAAGGTGGGAGTGGGTAGGTGGGTGGGGGAACACCCTCACAGAAGCATTGTAAGTGGGGATGGGATAGAGGGTTTTCAGAGGGAAATCCCGGAAGGTAGATAACATTTGAAATGTAAATAATTAAAATAAAAAACAACATGATTCTAGCAATTTAGAGACATGAAATTAAACCTTAATATTTTCACCTTGGTCAGCAAGAATGCATCACTAGCTGAAAACTAAATAAAAGTGGCTTATGTGATAAAAAAAATCTGGAAAGGCAAATAAGTAACATGTTTTAAAATTCTGGATGCATAATTTTCAGAACAAGATATTTGAAAAGGTTAAAAATTACATGTCAAATTTATTGGGTTTATAAGTTATGGTTATAAATAAGGCAAGAAAATATTTCTGCCTATGTCACTGGCAATTATAATCAATTACTTTTTTTTTACTTCTGTGTGAAGTGCATTGGGAAGTTCTATAAATATCTAGCTCTTTTGAGCTTTGACTATGGTACCATTATTTTAAACAAAGATATAATACATTAGGATATGTATTTCTAAAATAATGTATACTGAACACAATATATGTGCTCATTGCTGAGAATTACTGACTGTACTTTAATAGTACCTGATCATATTTAGATTAGTTAAATAAAAGAATTCTATTATGTATCATATAAATCATAAAGTAGTTTCTTACCTATTCTTTGATGCATTTTATGCTCAATATTTGGATAAACTTTGTTATTTGCTTTATTGAAATTATTCTCTAGGATTTTACTACTCCTAATGAGCCATCACAGTTACGTGGTTCATTTTAATAAGATCTCATAGAATCATTGTTTTGTGTTACACTTCAATAACCTCTCTTATTTTCACCCTGAATCAGTAGGTTAATTTCTAAAAATCTAGAAGCAATAAAATTATACTGTGCAAAAAGCTCCATGAGTCCAAGAGAAACCCATACTGTCCTATTATTACATGCAGAAATTGTCCTCTTTTTAAAAAAATATTAGAAGGTACTCATTATATAAAATAATAGATTTAATTATAATAGTCTCATCTATGTAAATCATGACTTTTGCTTATTATTCTTCATTACTTTCTCTTGTCCATTCCCACTCTTCCCTTTCCTCTTCCTAAATAATCTACCTCTACTATTTCTTATTTAATATCATAAAATAATACATGTAGGCATTTATGTACATATTTATATATTATAAGCAAACAGTTTTTCATTTAAAATATGAAACATACAATATTTACTTTTATTATGGTTAATTTTACTTACTATTATGGTTTTCAATTTAATGGTTGATTGAAGGTAGTGTGGGTAATAATGCTAATTCATCCCTCTGAACCTTAAAATTATAACAGTTTATAAATTATAATTATTAAATGCTATTAAGATTCTCTGATGCTTCGATATCATTTTTATGTAGCTTTAAATGTGTGAATTGTCTTTCTTGATAATGGGGATATATATATATATATATATATATGTATATATATATATATATATATATCTGGTATATATATGTACTTTTGAGCTTTTGAGTGTATATATATATATATATACATATATATATATATATATGTCCCACTCTACCTGGCTATATAATAAATTTCTTTATCATGGTTGTTTTAATAGTGTTTATCTTTTACTTTAAAATTCATAGTAGTTTGTTGTTTCTGGTCTTGTAAACACAATGGAAAAGAAGCACATATGTTCTTCAAGCATATTGCTTATGTTTTCTATTTTAAAAGTTGTTAATTTTAGCATTTAACTTTCTCCTTCAGTAACATCCTTACTATAATTTGAAATATTTGATTTATAAACTATTCTGGTCAAGACACAATTATATTCTTTGTAATAAGCTAAATATCCTGTGTTTATTTAATCCTGTGTTTAAATTTTCTTGAGGGAAGACAAACTAACCTTTGTCAGGATAAAGAGTAACCCAAATATCCTAAATCTCTGAAATTTCAACACTTAATTTTTGTAGATTATTTCTGAATTATTCACAGTTGGATGTAGACATTTATCTAATCATTGGTGAATGATGAAATATGAATATAAAATGAAAAGGATATAGAATAATATAGAAATATTATGAAGATATTTTAATTATTGCTACTACTAATTGCTAAATGGAGACCTGGTTCTCAATAACATGGCATTCTTTGGAATCCTTCATAATGAACATTTTGAAATCTAATTCATCATAACATGTGTTGGTACTTTTTTTCTTTCTGTGGTACTTGAGATGGAACTCAGAGCTTGTACATTTTATACTTTCTCTACCACTGAACTACATCCTTAACTCTAGACATACATCTGTTCTAACCTCATAGTCAATTTAATTGCTTAATGTTGGTATGTATTTCAACTTAATCTAGAATGTTTATGTGAGCCTATCAAATTAAGAGAGATAATGATTTTGCCTTAGAACTACTTCCCATGTTGGAATTCAAATTTCTCCTATGTAATATAGTTTAATTAGATGAGCACATTATATTCCTTTCATATCAGGCAGACTAAAATTAGAACATGATATATGAAAAATATTTATATTTAGTTTATATGAGAATAATATGTCACATTTCAAAGTATAGAACCTTTCCTATGAAATGAGTATTCACTAGTTGTTCCTTCTCCCACCCAAATTACTTTAAACCAGCCACAAGATACAGTAGGTGGTATGGTGAAAAACAGTGAATTTCTAGCCATTAGTATTCATAAAGACTCACCTATCAAATATAATACCTACTATAATCTATACCTCTTTAGAAGGTATAGATTATTTCATATGTAATTTTTGACATATGAAAGTTCATTTCATATGTAATTTTTCAGTTATTGTATCTATCCTGTCATTTTGGCAGCATAATATTAGCATGTATAAGTATAAGTACCTCTCTTTCTGTAGTCTAAAACCAACTAAAGATGAAAGCATACAACAATATAGCAAAATCCCTAATGCTTAAAGGGAAATATAATCAGTCCTTGGAACACATAGTAAGGTAACTATATTCTGTTTTTCTAAATCAAGTTTAGAAAGAATATTAAGAAGAAAGGAACAGTGCCCGACTAATGCAGATGTAGAGGCTCACAGCCATCCATTGAACTGAGTACAGGGTCCCCAATGAAGTTGCTAGAGAAAGGAACCAAGGAGCTGAAGGGTTTGCAGCTCCTTAGAATGAACAAGAATATGAACTAACTAGTACCCTCA
This sequence comes from Mastomys coucha, assembly GCF_008632895.1. Lineage (NCBI taxonomy): Eukaryota > Metazoa > Chordata > Mammalia > Rodentia > Muridae > Mastomys > Mastomys coucha. The sequence goes on along the minus strand of NC_045030.1, from coordinate 49,572,939 downwards.
GAGCTCCCAGGGACTAAAACTCCAACCAAAGAGTACACATGGTGGGACTAATGACTCCAGCAGCATGTGTATAGCAGAGGATGGCCAAGGTGGTCATCAATGGGAGGAAAGGACCTTGGCCCTGTGAAGGTTCTGTGCCCCAGTGTAGGGGAATGCCAGGG
>NC_045030.1:49570737-49572658 GCF_008632895.1 Mastomys coucha | reverse complement strand
CATAAAAAGAAGAAAGGAACATTCTTTCTACGCTACACATTGACCAAGTAAGGTGTATATGGAGAAAGTTATCATCTATTTTTCTCTTTCAAAATGTCAAGCTCACAAGAAACCTATATTTAGTTTGTAGCAGGAGAAGCCTATGGAAGCCATTGAGATTTGACACAACAGGGAGGAAGACACAGGAGAAAAAGAGGATGAGGAATGTTGACTTTCCTATTTTTGAGTGTAGAAGGCTGACAAGTAGGAAAACAGAATTATGAAGTTATATTCCTTAGGATGTCATACCAAGCAGAAAACCTCTATGTAAATGTAACTTTATTAGACAAATGTAATTGTCATCTCTGAGACTTACTGATAAATAAGCTTACCCTTTGTAGTTCTGAACTCTGGAAGGCTGGTTCAACTCTATTCTTCTGGCTCAAATTCTTCCCTGAGCTGACTGATTCAATCTGGCTTCTCTCAGCTTCTCAATGAATTGCTTTGCTTAGCCTCACACTAAGTCTGGTAATCTATTCTAAACTTATGTCTCCTTCTTACCCTCTGACTTCAACTCCTTCTACATGAACTGAATGGAACTGAAGTCAACCCTACTGTATTAACACAACTGAACTGAACTGAGCTCAATTGCATTAACTGGACAGACGGAATCTGACCCCGATTCTAACAGACTGAATTCATCCCACTCTCTGCTCTTAAGCAGCCTCTTTTCTGTCTAATCTAGTGAGAGTTGAATGTATCCTATCTCTGACTATTCTGCCAAATCTTTCTCCGATTTATAAATTTGCCTGTCCCATCCAAGTAAGCATCATGGTTTGCGATTAAAACTGTGTACCAAAGGCATGTCTGTATTCTAGCCAGGAGGATTAAAGGTGTGTGAAATATGTGCATTCCAACCAGCTCACACCCATCCAGAAGGTCTTGCTTATAATTACATTCTCAGAGCAACAATGATGTTATACTAAAATTAATCTATATGTCCAAAACTACTCCAGCCACTAAACATAGTTCTGTACAAATGACACAACCTCCTCAGCTTTGATCTTGACCTCAGTTGGTGTTTGGTTATTTTTACAAATCTTCAACTGCTCTTTGGATTTTTTTCGTCTCTTTCTCTACTTGTTCTAGGTTAACTTTAATGTACCCAGTATGTTTTGCCAGCTTAAAAAGAAAGAATGTACCTCCTAAAACTGTTGGAGCCAATACTCCCACCTTCCAGAAAATGAAAGCACTACCTTATCCAGTAATACATCTGCTTTAAAGCTGGACTGGTATATTATGCAGGTGATGACCCAGACTCCTACATAAACAGCTTATGGCACCATGGGTTGCTTTTCAGTCAGTTTTGCAAGATCCAGTGTCTCAAAGTTTTGATAAAAGTTTCCTGCACACGGATAGCTTTCAAAGGCTGGAGGAGCTGAGCAGGGATAATATCACAGCATAGCTCTGCCACACACCCTGGCCAAGCCCCAGAGCAATCTCCAGGAAAAATCCTCACTGCCCTGTTTGTGTGCTCCTGAGATTCCCCATAACAAGAAGTACCCTGCAGGCATTAAGGCATTCATCAGTAGAATACACATTAAAAAATAAATACAGCATAATCCTTTTATATCTAAATCTGTACTGTTCCTTCATAGATTGGAAAGTTTGTCACTTTATATTTTTGCACTTTGTGTCACAAATGAGAATCTCTTATTCACATGGTATCCTCAAAGATTTTATTAATGAAACAAAAATAAAATGTTTGTCCACTTTATAACAGTATTATTACATTTTATTCACAAAACAGATCATCTGAAATTATTTTGAATATAGAACAGTAAAGATCTTCCGTCCAATATAATTTCAGAAATGAATTGTAATTTGTGAGGTTTTGTTTGTTTGTTTGTTTGTTTGTATTTTTAAACTGCTGACCTTTTTT
>NC_045030.1:49566954-49570727 GCF_008632895.1 Mastomys coucha | reverse complement strand
AATCCACCTGCCTCTGCCTCCCAAGTGCTGGGATTAAAGGCATGTGCCACCACTGCCAGGCAATTTGTGAGATTTTAAACAAAATAATCAAAAGGGATCACTATTTTTTTTCCACAAAGAACATCTTAATTTAATATCTCTCAGGAATGGTCAGTTTTGCTTTGATCTTTGTAGTAAATTGTGTGTGCCTACAAATGTATGTGTCCATAGATAATAAGAACCAGGTTTTATATAATTATAAACTAGAAATTCTTTTGGATAACTATTTTTCTCTTTACTATTCTTAAATTTTTATCAGTTTGTGTGTGTGTGCATTTTTATTTTATATAATTTCTGTACTGTGCCTCAAATGTACTAATTATTTTCTTTGTTCACTAACAGTCTTCTGAGTTGGTGAACCAAATAGGAGCCCTCTAACTGATAGTTCAGTGTTTAAGATCTTTAACTTTTCTGACTAATGTGTGTTAGTCCCTGCCCTACAACTTAAAGTAAGCTTTTTGACCTGAGAATGTATATTAATTTTGTAAGTTGAGGTTATAGGTCTCCAACATGCCAGATATTTTGCATGTAACCCAGCAAAGTCTTTTCTACTACAATAATTTTTAAATAATGTTAGACTCTGAACCCCTTATATAGGATAGAAATATCATATGGCACCTTGCCCATGAACTTTATTCCAAATTATTTGCATGTAAAATAATAAGTATAGATGAATAAATAATTTCAATTTGAAGATTATTTTTATTTTACTTATATTTCAATGAATGAAAGCCCCAAAGAGTGCTTTCTGTTTGTAATCCTAGCACTTGCAAGGTTGAGGTAAGCTTGTCCTATATAGTGAATTCAAGGCCTGCCTGGGCTTTAGAAATAGAGACCATATCAAAAACAAACAAAACAAAACAATAGCAAACAAATAAAATAGCAACAACAAAAACCTCACCTGATGAAACTAATGAAACATTTGTAGTCCATAAAATCAATAGTAGAGAGAAGAATAGCTCTTTAATAGGGGAGTGGATTTTATTATTGGATTTTATTATTGTACTTTCAAATACAAAGAGTTATATCCCTGATGTTTTTAGAAGAAGAAAGTTGAGTTCATAGAATATGAAAACCTAAAATCCATATTTCAAAGTATATTCAAGTGATAATACTGTGCAGAAAGTGACAATATCACTCTAAGTTTATTCATAAAAAGTGTACATGAACAGCCAGTAAACTCATTCAGTCTTGGTGCTGTATTTATTTTTGTCTTTGATACCTTCAGATGCTTAGAGATAAAAAGTGCTGGGGAAAGGATGAATTAAAGAGAAATGAAAAGTACTTTATCCTGTCTGGGCCAGCTGGTGCCCTGAGCAGACCTTGGACACAAGCTCCACAGCCAGTCTCACAACACCCAGAGGAAGCTCCACTCTGAGGCACTCTAACATGCCCAGGATCAGAAGTGAGGAGGACACAACATCTGTTACAACACCAGGAGTAACTGGGACCTGCAGGACTCAGGCACACAGGAACTCTGCCAGCCTATTGGCTCGGGTTGCCTATGGTCTGTCTAGGCCAGCTAGTGCCCTGAACAAAACTTGGGCACAAACTCTACAGCCAGTTCCAAAACACCCAGAGGAAGCCCCATTCCCAGGTGCTCTAACAAGCCCAGGATCACAGGATTCCAGAATCACAGGATCACAGAGACAGCTTGACTCTGAGGAGTTCTGACAGAACCAGGAACACAGGAAGGACAGGCTCCAGTCAGATTAAGCAAGAGCAGGTAGCACTAGAGATAACCAGATGGTTCTGGTCAAGTGTAAGATTATAAGCAACACAAACTAGGTTACTTGGCATCATCAGAACCCAATACTCCCACCACCGTAGCAAGTCCTTGACACACCATCACACTGGAAAAGCAAGATTCAGATTTAAAATCACTTTTCATGATGATGATACAGGACTTTAAGAAAGATATAAATAACTCCCTCAAAGAAATTCAGGAGAACACAGGAAAAAAGCTAAAAGCTATACAAGAAGAAACAGAAAAATCCCTTAAAGAACTATAGGAAAGCACAATCAAATAGGCAAAGGAAATGAATAAAACCATCCAGAATCTAAAAGTAGAAATAGAAACATTAAAGAAATCAGAAAGAGAGACAAATCTGAAGATAGAAAACCTAGGAAAGAAATCTGGAGTCATATATGCAAGCATCACCAACAGAATAGAAGAGATAGAAGAGAGAATCTCAGGGGCAGAAGACACCTTAGAAAACATTGACACAACAAAGAAAATGCAAAAAGGAAAAAGCTCTTATCCCAGAATATCCAGGAAATCCAGGATGCAATGAGAAGACTAAACCTAAGAATAATAGGCATAGAAGAGAGTGAAGATTCCCAAGGTAATGGGCCAGTAAATATTTTAAACAAAATTATAGAATAAAACTTCCCTAACTTAAAGAAAGAGATACCCATGAACATACAAGAAGCCTACAGAACTCCAAATAGACTGGACAAGAAAAGAAATTCCTCATGTCACATAATAATCAAAACACCAAATGCACTAAACAAAGAAAGAATTTTAAAAGCAGTAAGGGAAAAAGGTCAAGTAACATATAAAGGTAGACCTATCAGAATAATACCAGACTTGTCACCAGAGACTACGAAAGCTAGAAGACCCTGGGCAGATGTCATACAGACCGTACAAGAACACAAATGCCAGCCCAGGCTACTATACCCAGCAAAACTCTCAATTACCATAGATGGAGAGAACAAGATATTCCATGACAAAACCAAATTTACACAATATATTTCCACAAATCCAACACTACAAAAGATAATAGATGGAAAGTATCAACATAAGGAGGAAAACTATACCCTAGAAGAAGCAAGAAAGTAATCTTTCAACAAACCTAATTCTACCTCTTACAACAAAAACAACAGAAAGTAATAATTACTTTTTCTTAATATCTTAATATGAAAATCAATATTACCAACATATCCTAATTGATTTAAATCCAGTAATGTGAGGAATTAGAAATTTGTTGACTGTTATCCAATGTCATCCATCTCTAATTTGGTAATTGGAGAAATAGGTCCAGTATTGTACAATCCATATACACTTTCAGCTTGTTTGTTTGTGACAGTGTCTTGCTGTGTACCACATAATGGTCTTGAAACCTTTCTTCTATCTCAGCCTCTCTACTAGTAGTATTGTCTATTTCAAGTTTTTACACTATACTATGGTTTTCAGAATGGCTTACATATTTTAAAAGTATTTATATACCCAAAAGAAACATAGACAAAGAGTGAGACTGAATGCTTTGCTTGACATTTGTAACATTGTATCATTTGAAGAAGAGGACTTTATAAGTTACTCTTTCTCTGAAATGAATGCTTTTCCAAATTATCATAGCCAATGAACCAGATTCTTACTCACCTAATGTCTGAGCCACCCTCCAAGCAGAACCATTGTCCATTGAAACAGTGGGTGAATGACTTTATAGATAGACTATCTTAATACCTACACCATTTCTTAAATGAATATAACCTGTTCCTGTGGGCTGAGAATGAAGTCACTCACTCAAGTCAAATAGCTTTGACCATAGCAGGAAGTCTGTATCCAAAAATCAAGCCTACAATTAATTCCTCAGCGCAGCAGAACTGTCAACTCTCAGCTTAGCTATGATGGAGGTAAAATACTTTGGTGATGTGAGGGTCATAGAAGTATAGCCTTATTACAATGAAACCCAGTGTCTAAAAATTGTTCTTATTTTGGGCTTGTACCACAG
>NC_045030.1:49555294-49566943 GCF_008632895.1 Mastomys coucha | reverse complement strand
TCTAAAAAAAAAAAGAATGTGATTTAATTCTATTTATTTAAAATATGTTTTTAAATGTTAACAAATTCAGATATATTGAAATCATGTAAGTTTTCTCATCATAATGCAATTAAACATAAATCAAATCAAAAAGTACTTTCTATATTCTTGCCTGAGAAATCACCAAGACTTTCAATGGTGCTTCTATAATTTAACACAGTTGCATAATACTTTAAGTGTGGGTTGTGACCCATAGCCCAATAGTGCTACTTACTATCTAGATTCATATTACAAATGCAAAATGTCAGAATTATTTATTGAATAATAACTTCATTTTAGCCATATCTCTAGGCAATTTCTAAAAGTACTATGTTAAATCTAATTTAAATTTAGTAAATATAAAAAATAATTAAGACTCAATAGCTTTCATTGTGGAAATTTTATCTATAATAACAAATAGGCTTTTTATTTTATAGCAAATTTAATAAAAATTACATTTTGAAAATAATATGGAAATTATTTTATTTACTCATAATCTAGTGAAAATAGAGAAATCAATTATAAGTTTAGAAGTAGAAAAATAGCACAAATAACCAAGTTCAAACTTTTTATCTTATAAATGAGAAAGTAAGACCAATGCTGGCATGCTAAGTTGAAATAGTATGTTGCTCTCAATTAGGACTTGAGTTTACAAAGTGATTTTCTTATTTAGCTATTTTTAAATATATTAATACATCTCCAAGTATTGCTTTAAATTTGATTTTCTTTATGTGGAGTATAAGAATAAGGTTAACTGGTTTTAGAGTTAGAAGCTATACAATGGCAAAAGCAATGCATGTTGATCACATTTTAAAAGAAAAATATAGCACTAAAAATCATAGAACTAATTGACATCTCTAAGATCATAAAATGACTTATCTATACATTTAGGTTGTTTATTCTAGTTTAAAATTATAATTATAAGAGTTTTATTCCTGGGCTTCTGACACACTATGCTTGCAATCTGGGAAAAGCATACTTGGGAATTTTCTGAAAATAATGAACATTTATTTGATCTTTTCCTTATTTCCAGTCTATGTCTCTTATAAAAGACAGTAAATAATATATAATATCACTATGAAAAGGCTAAAAAGTCAGAAAAATTCTAAGAGCTGCAACACCGATTTGTGAGTAGATCTGAACCTATGCATCATAAGTAAACACAAGAGAGTTCTACTATCAGCACCTTAGCTCAATTTTCCAGTAATTAAGAATATGTATTTAACAAATTCATTCGATATTTTCTCATACATGCTTGTATATCATATCTCTTCTTTCTAGGGGAATTAATAATCTTTAAGTATCTCAATATCAAATAGAATCTTGTTTTGCTATGGGTCATATAATTTTCTCAAAGACTAGAAGGTTAATGAGTGACAATGTTATAATATATCTTAATCAAAAACCAATGGCTAAACTTTTATAGCTTGGATTATGGAGACACTTTGTATCCTGATAGACTATTCAAAGAAGTGCATCATTTAGGGTTACTAAATGAAATCTCAAATGTGCCAGACATATTTGAATACAGTTTAATTTCATAGTAATTTCAAGTCTCTTAACATTATACATTCTCTTTTCCTTTTTTTTTTATTTTAAAGTAATGGTAAGGAAATGGGTGATTTGTTCAATGTAGTCACATTGAGAATTAGGACAAAGAGATCTAGTAAACAACATAAAGTCCAACATTAGGGCTTTAAGAGCAAAGATTAAATAAAAGGTCAAAGATATGCATATCTAAGAAGTGTTGGTAAATGTATGCTCCAGTCCACCATAGCCATTTCAGTCTCATACCTTAAGGTGGTCTGACAAGTTGTTAGAAAAGTTTGGAAACCCCTCAGTGGCTAGTGCATGAATTTCCTGGGCAATTTTTATTTCTTTGGGAATAAGTTTTCTGTTTTATTTGGCTTCATCCAGATATATTTGATCAAGTAATACTATGCACAGGATATTATGTTATGTATTACCTATATTATAAATAGTATCTAGCATAGTATTAAATCACTAATTTGCTGCAGAAAATAAAATATGAAGTATATTCCAATTTTGCTGTCTGTGTCAATGGAAAACAGATACTTTTATCCATATCAACTTTAAATCTTTCTCTCGTAGATGCTAATGTTTTTCATACTATTCATACTAGTTTGGATGAATCTCAGGGTAGCTAATAAAGATTAAATCTCCTTTATTTAGAAAAAAACATTGAAACATCAGAAAAACGAAAACAAAACAAAACAACACAAAAAACAAAAAAAGCAATGATTTCCTCCCAAATCCATGCTCGGATGTTGCTTAGATTGATCTTCTTTTCTTGAGCATTAAGTCTAAAAATTGCAGACTCTTGTGGGTCTGTATGCTAATCCTTAATGCATCAGTAAAGCATTATTTATTATAGTCACTCACTTTCTTTAACATTATTCCTCTTTCTATCCCATCTTTGGCAATGACCCCTAAGCTTTCATAGGTGGTGGAGGTGTGACATAACTGCACAATTCAGATTTCAGTACTTCTCAGTCCCTTATTTCTGTAATTAGCTGGTTGTTTATCTACATAATGCTATTAATGATCTACTGAAACAGATACTGCTCTGATGAAATTAGAACATTGTATAGGAAAACATCATTAGAAATTGTGTTAATGCAATGTCAATTTAGCAGAATGAAGTTATCCTATAAGGCTGATGACTTATTTAATGACAAGTTCTTGGTCCTATTATCAGGGCCAGCCCATATATTTGAGCAAAAAGTCATTGGTTCCTCCCATTACATTCATAGCTCTATGTAAGGATATCTTTCTAAGTGTGCAGGTACAATATCAAGCAGGGATCACTGCAACATAATACTTTTAATTACTTTTCTCTAGAAGCTACATACACAACACTTTCAATCACTATAAAAGCTAGTTAATAGGATGAAGGATTCATGTTAGTCCAAGCTGGATTTTGTTTTTGTTTTTGGTTTTTCGAGACAGGGTTTCTCTGTGTAGCCCTGGCTGTCCTGGAACTCACTCTGTAGACCAGGCTGGCCTCGAACTCAGAAATCCACCTGCCTCTGCCTCCCAAATGCTGGGATTAAAGGCATGCACCACCACTGCCCAGCTCAAGCTGGATTTTTTTTTTAATTTCTTATGACTCAAATACATGTTGTCTTCATCTACTAGGTCTTAATATCAAGTTGTAGATGGCAACAAACTGTACTAGCTATATTGGATATTATCTGTGGGATCTGATTGAGAATTTCTGGCTACTTGAATTAGTGTTCTTCAAGGATATGGACACTGAGAGGGTATGTGAATCCAGGATATGTCCCTACACATGCTTGTAGCAGCATCACAAATTAGACTCAGTGAATTTAAAACAAGAGCACAGGACCCAGACATTGGATGTCCCTTGAATCAAGAATGGATAATGAAAGTGTGGTACATTTATACAATGGAGTATACTCACCTGTTAAAAAATGACATCATGAATATTGCAGCCAAATGGACGGAGCTATTAAAAATCATCCTGACTCAGGTAACCCACACCCAGAAATATAAACATGGTATCACTTACTTATATGTAAATATTAGCTATAAAATATGATTACATTATAGTTCACAGGCCAAGTGCAGCAAAGTAACAAGGGCTCAATGTGGGGATGCATGGATCTACCTTGGAAAGGGAAATAAAATAGATTTCATGAATAGATTTGGAGATGGGAACAAAAGTGATGAGATGAGGGGTAAGGATGGAAGGAGAAAATAATGAAAGAGACAATTGGCATTAGATGGCATCTCAGGGACAAGCTAGAAAGCTAGTACAATGGAAACCCCTAGGAATCTACAAGGGTGATCCTAGCTAAGGTTCCAAACAATGTGGAATACACAGTCTGAACTGGCCATCTTCTATAATCAAGCAAGGCCACCAGCAGAGGAGTTTTAGCACCAACCCAGCCATGAAACTTTAGAACTAGAATTTGTTCTGACAACAATATATGCTGGGATAAACATGTACAGAACCATGTTTGAAAGAGAAGCTACGCACCCTTAGCACTGCTGAAGGATCAGGACCTAGAGACATCAGATAAAACCAAACATGACTGACATAAAAAAGAAAGAAAGAAAAAAAAGGCAGGAAGGAAGGAAGGAAGGAAGGAAAGAAGCAAGGGAGGGAAGGAGGGAGGAAGGAAGAAAGGAAGGAAGGAAAGAATAAATGAAATGATTTCTAATGACACTCTGCTATAATCAAATATTGTATCCTAGTCCAGTTGTCATCAAAGAGACTTCATCTAGCAACTGATGGAAAAAAATGTAGAGACCCACAAGCAAACATTAGCTTCTGCTTGGATAATTTACCTTTTTTAAAAAAATCAAAATTAAATTTAAAAAGCAGAAATAACAATGACTATAATAGGCACTTATCCCTAGATATTTCAAAATGAACAAATCAATTGTGGGTTTGTTTATGTCATTTCTTCCTTTCACTTCTTTCCTAGAAAATTTAGCTTTTCTTATTATTTTTTTAAAATACAGAAACTTATGAAGAAGAAATGAATGTTAGAGGACAAATATGGGGAAGAAAAATGAAATGATCTTGTATGCCTCTCCCAATGACTGAAGTCCACAATTGGTTAGATGTTTAATCAGAACAAGTATATTATCATATGATTTATATAAAATGAAATTATTCAGTTCAAGGCATTTTTCTATCCATTGTAGTATATTTATATACTTTTACCTTTTCTGAATGTTAAAGTGTCCTTTATTTTATAGATGATAATATATGATGCATCTGTATAGTTCATATTAATTTTTAATATAAAATATTTCATATTCATTTTAGCATAAAACATTTTATATAGAGAATATAAATAATATGCATAAAAGTTATAAGGCATAGTGGTAAAGCAAATAGTCATAATCAAGAGATAGGACAGCCTAGAGACCGTCCTTTTCTTTAAAAAATGAATTGATAACTATTAAAAATATAAGTGCCAAGAAATCAGAGCTGATGATGAAATGCTATATTTCAATACCATTTAAGCTACTTATCTTGGAAACGTTGGTGATGGTAATATGCTACACCATGCTACACTGGCTGCATTATCCCTGTGTCTGAGTTATTTGAAGAGAACAAGCATATAAATAAAGTGAGCTTCTAGATTTATGCATAGTCTATATTAAATTCAATTCTTAGTGAAATAGTGTTATATTATTTTCCACTGTATTAAAGACCTTTAAACTCATTGTTATCAAGCAGAGAAACTGTGGATTTGACTTCTATGAACAAATGGTCCATTTAAAATTAATATATTAATTATTCATATGTAAATTTCAACCACAAGAATGCTTTGTACCAGCTTAAGCATACACCCATTATAGATTCTTTCAACTATTAAAGCTAAATTCGAGATAGCAATACTTAGAGTATGGAGAATTCTGACTAATTGAAATTCCTAAAGAATTACAAAAAAATTCTAAACTTCTCGTCCTTTTATTCACATTAAGGATAACTCAAATGACTCAAGTTTTAACTGTTTATGCAGTTTTGTCATCCTGCTTGACTATTTAAAGCTGGAGGTAATAAAGAATTCTCTGAAGATAGTGCAAAAATTTAGAAAAATAATATGAACTGGGATTGAGTTTCTAATTATGCTGAGAGATAATTATTCTGATCTTGTATGCCTCTCCCAATGACTGAAGTCCACAGTATTTTTATATTGTTGAATGTACACTAACCTTTTACTTTGGATTCTATTGGAAAATACAGAAATATATCTTAATGTCATGATTTTTCCCACTGTTAATTTGAAGATTAATCAATGTCATAATGCCAAATTTAAACTTATTTCTATAACAATCTTTTAAATTTTAATATGCATAGAGAAATAATTACAATGTTTGTTCATTGTAGTTTTAAATGATATACATGCCTTTGCATATACCTAAATTCATCTATTCCTTCTACAATATTCATATTGCTTCTAGGTTTTGTTTTTATAAGGTTGTAGTTAACTTTTTGATGATAGTAATTTATAATACACATGCAAAGTTTTTAAGAGTTAATATTTAGAAGTTATATGTTGTTATGAAATATATGCACCTCGGGATTGTCTTAAGTGAGGGTTTTGTGTGTGCTTTCTCTTAGATATGTCCCACAGATAGTTTCAAATTTAAATTTTCTGTCTACCTATGGGTTTTCTGTTTGTGAATCAAAATTTCAAAGGACATTTCCAGTTTTTGGGAACCCATGCCTTAAATATACTATGGCACTAGAGTTCATATTTAAATTGGCAAAATATGATGTTGTTACTTATGTGCAGGATGGTGACCATTTGACACCCAAAGCCTAGCTTCAACTCCTTACAAGTAGGAACTTCAAATTAAATATCTTTTTCTAAGAGAGTGACAGAGCTGCAGGATCCAAAGCATTATTATATGTAACCGAGGTTGACCTGAAATTTATCTTTAGGTTATTACTTCTGGCTTTTGTTTCTTTTGTCCTTTCTGGAAACCTCAGACTTCTAACACCTTCATGTTGAATTCAGTTATATATCTCCTAAAATATTTTCGTATCTCTTATGGAGCATTTTCATGTGTTGTTAGTGGAGATAGGATCAGATTAGAATGAGTCTTGCTGTGTCAGCTCAGTTTTCCCTATTGATTGGGAGGAAATCAATGAGTTTTTAAATTAAATTCTCCTTTCTAATGCAGTGGCACAGGTGGAAGTTGGGTTTATTGACACACTGTTAAAGAGGACACAACATTGCAAAGAGAGAAGCCAAAGAAGTAATTTTCTGAGTTGAATAAATCATGATGGTTTTCTGTACGACTGGATTAAATAAGTGGACCAGAGAGCTATTAGCGAGTACACATGTGTACAGTATATGTCAATTTTTAAAAATATATTCTTGATTTATTTTTTAATGTGTATATTTATCTACCACGTGTGCAGATGCCCTTAGAGGCAGAAAATTTACCCAGATATCCTGGAGATGGAGTTCAGATGGTTTTGAGCCATCTGTGGTCAGTGATTCGGAACCATACTCAAATCCTATAGAAGTGTACCTAGTATACTTCTGAGATCTTTATTTTTCAGTTGTTGTTCAGAGTCAAGGAGATATTGTAGTTTTGGATCTCTAGGACCTGTCTCTTATGGACTCCAGCAGTTTATCAATGGGGTAGGTTTTACGGTAGGCTTATACAAAATGCTGAATCTTAGACTGAGAGATATCTGAGTTGGTCATCCCACAGGCGCTCCTGGAGTCATACCTTCTGGGACAGGGAGATGTTCATCAGCAACCTTTGAAACCAAGGTCAGCTCTACCCTACTTCCCAGCTTAGGTGAAGGGTTCACTGTACCAAGTATTGCAGCTGGTGCTGGACATGAAAAAGTCTCACAATTTTATGAAGCTGGGGCCAGGTCCCTCTCCTGCCATAAACGATAAAGGACAAGTGAGGGGAAGTAGACAAAAGACAAGTCTAGCTCTCCTGTGCTCATAATCTTCATGGCCAGCTCACATGCAAACTTCATATACAGGGCCAGCTCTATTGTGCCGTCCAGGAGAAATTCCACCTATAGGTCATGCCAGCTCCTTGGAATCTAGGGAAGATACCAGCCAGCCCTCTGCTGCCTGCCTTCTGCTGCTCAGCATAAACGAAACTACCACTCCTCTCCTTATCATCATATCTAATGGAAGAAGCATATGCCACCATATGCCAGCCCAGTATCCTGAAGATCAGATACCAGACAAGCACCCTGAAAAATAGGCAGAAGACTGGTATCACATCTCTGAACCCTACAGGACCCCTTAACCAGATCAGAGGCCATTCACATGCCCAGAACTCTAGCCCCCAATATGGGCAGCAGAATACTGATGGACCAGAGACCAACCAGGACATTTGAAGTCCAGTCCCCAACTTAGGCAGAGACTCCTGCTGGACCAGAGTCTACTCTAGCCAGAATACCAGAATGTAAACAAAAAACAACGAAGAAAACATCAATCTAACAAAGAGAAACCTGGAAATCAGAATATAGACCCATAATCACTCCAAATCAAAATGCCTAACTATCAGTATAGAAAAATAAAACACGCCAATGCAATATTTCATCACCAAAACCCAGTCATTCCATTACAGCAAGCTTTGAATATTTCAAACAGCTAAAACACACACACACACACACACACACACACACACATACATACACACACACAAGCCCTTAAAACCAACTTTATGAAGATTATAGAGGTCCTTAAAGAGGAAGTGAATAAGTCCCTTAAAGAAATCGCAAAGATAACAAACAAAATACTGGAGGAAATAAGAAAATCCCTTAAAGAATGCCAAGAATGCCAGAAAACAAACAAACAAACAGGTAAGGGAAAGTGTTCAAGGCCTGAAAATGGAAATAGAAGCAATAGAAAAAACACAAGCTGACAGAATTCTGGAAATGGAAAGTTTATGTAGGTGAACAGGAACTATAGAAACAGGCATCACCAAGAGAATACAAGAGATGGAAGAGAGATTCTCAGGCATTGAAGATACTATAAAAGGAATAGGTTTGTCTATCAAAGAAAATGTTCGATGTAAGCAATTCCTAATTTAAAACATCTAGGAAAGCTGAACAGTTTGGAAAGACCAAACCTTAGAATAATCAAAATAGAAGAATTCCAGGTCAGTAACTCCAAAAAATATTTTTAACAAAATCATAGGAAAAAAAAATTTCTTAACCTAGAGAAATACATGCCTATAAAGATACAAGATGCTTGCAGAGTACCAAATATATTAGTCCAGCAAAGAAAGTCGACATGCCACATGATAATCAAAATACTAAGCATAATGAAGGAGGACAGAATATTAAAAGGTGAAAGGGAAAACCACCAAGTACAATATAATGATAGACCTATTAGAATTACATCCAGCTTCTGAGCTGAGATTCCAAAAGCCAGAGTTTGGAAAGAGGTGTCTTGTAAACCCTAAGAAAATACAGATGGTAGACTACCATATGCAGCAAAACTTTTTGTCATGATAAATGGAGAAAACAAAGTATATTATGACAAAGTCAAATTTAAATAGTATCTATATAAAAATCAAGCCATACAGAAGATAAAAGAAGGAAACTCCAGTCCAACCTAGTGAATTACATCCACAACCAGTAAATAACCTCACAGTATCCAAACATAAAGAAGGGAAAACATACACATACACACCACTACCACTATTACCATCACCACCATTAACAAAATTATAAAATTAACTACTATTGGTGAAAAATATCTCTCAATATCAATTAACTCAATTCCCCACTAAAAAGACACAGAATCAGACTCAAAGTAAAAACAGGATTCATCTTTCTCTATTTACAAGGAAGAAAATTAACTAACAAAGATAGACATTAATTCAGAGTAAAGGGTTAGAAAAAGATTTCCCCAGCAAATAGACTGAAGAAGCAAGCTAATGTAGCTATTCTGATATCTAACAAAACAGATTTCAAACAAAAATTAATTAAAAAGATGGAGAATGACATTTCATGCTAATCAAAGTAAAAATCTACTAAGCTGACATTTCAATTCTTTACACCTATGCATCAAACACAAGGTCACCACCATTTATAAAAAAAAAAAATGACACACACCAACATTGACAGTGGAACTCTTCAGTACTCTACTCCACCAATGTACAAGTCAGCCAGACATAAACTAAATAGAGACATAATAGAGTTAACTAATGTTATGAACCAAATGGACCTAACATATCTAAAGGGCATTTCACTCAAATTAAAAAGAATATGCCTTCTTCTGATCACTTCATGGAACCTTCTTGAAAATGGTTCACATTCTTGGTGACATAGTAAGTCTCACCAGACAAGAAGATTGAAATAACCCCCTTCATTCAATCAGAAGACCATGAACTACAGCTGGATTACAACAAAAATGAAACAACAGAAAGCTTGAAACTTATGGCAAGTGAACAATTCTAGTTTGAGCTACTACTAGGTGAAGACATACATAAAGACTTCCACGAATTCAATGAAAATGAATGCACAACATAATAAAACTTATGAGAAATTGATAGCTGTGCTAACAGGAAAGATCATAGCACCCATAGCACTGAGTGCTGTCTCAAATAGCTAATTAACAGCACACCTGAAATCTCTAGAGTAAAAAAAAAAGAAAAAACAAAACACATCAAAAAGGAGTAGATAGCAAGAAATAAACTTAGGTCTAATATCAATATAATAGAAACAAATAGAACAGTATGAAGAATCAATGAAACAAAGAGTTGATTGGTTATTTGAGAAAAATAAAAATAACAGTCAGACCCTTATCCAAAGGACAGAAAGAGAATATTAAAATTAAGAAAATCAGAAATGAAAAAAGATATATAAATGAGGACATTGAAGTAATCATTGGTTCATTCTTTAAAAACTTGTACTCCATAAAACTGGAAAATCTAAAAGAATTAGACACCAATATTAAATCAAAATCAGATAAACAATTTAAATAACCTAAAGTCCACCCACAAACTAGTAACAGTCATTAAATGTCTCTTAACAAAAAAAAAAAAGCCTTTTCTTTTGCACAAAATTTTACCAGACATTCAAAGAAGGGTTTATGTCATGACTCTTCAAACAATTCCACAAAATAGAAACAGAACAGACATTGTCAAATTTATTTTATGAGACCATGGCCATTCTGATACTTAAACTAGTCAACAAAAGAAAGATAATTACGAACCAATTTCCCTTATGAACACTTATGCAAAATACTCAGTGAAATACACACAAAATGATGCCAAGAACACATCAAAAGTATTGTTCACAGTGATCAAATAAGGCTTGATCCCAGGGATGCAGGGCTGATTCAACATACAAATGTCAGTTATTGTAATCCAACATATAAACTACAATAGAAAAAAGTCATATAATCATCAAAGCCTGGAAAGCCTTTGAAAAATACAAACTCCCATCATCATAAAAGTCTTTATAAGATTAGGAATACAAGGGACATACTGAAATGTAATAAAGGCAATTTAGAGCAAGTCTACAACTAAAAGCAGTTTAAATGGCAAGAAACTCAAAACAACTCTACTAAATCCAGGAACAAAAAAAGATTGTTCATTCACTTTATATCTATTCAATATAGTACTTGAAGTTCAAGCTAAATCAATAACACAACTAAAGAAGATCAAGGAGATACAAATTGGGAAGAAAGTAGTCAAAGTATCGCTATTTGCAGATCCTACCAGGGAACTCCTATAACTGATAAATACCTTCAACAAAGTTGCTTGATACAAGATTAACTTTAAAAATTCAGTAGCTCTCCTACATATGAGAAATGTATAAAAAAATCAGTGAAAGAATACCATTTACAATTGCCAGAAATAATATAAAATACCTTGGTGTAACTATAAACAAGCAAGTGAAAGAATTCTAAGACAAGGACTTCAAGTCTCTGAAGAAAGAAATTGAGGAAGTTATCAGAAGTTGGAAAGAACACCCATGTTCATGGATCTAAAAGGATTAACATTATAAAACTGGCCACTTTACCATAAAGCAATACATAGATTTAATTCAATCCCCATCAAAATCAAAACACAATACTTTTCACACCTTGAAAGAACAGTTCTTGACTTCATATGGAAAATCAAAAA
>NC_045030.1:49544997-49554194 GCF_008632895.1 Mastomys coucha | reverse complement strand
CGAGCTCTCCCTGAAGTCTGACTAAAATATTCCCTTTACTATTTGGTTTTCCAGGTTTCTTATTAAAGACCCTGAAGGTCCTCCAAGAAAAGATAAGAATTTGCCCAATGTGATTATCAGTGAGAAATGCAACATCCATGCTGCAGCTCACCAGGTAAGGTTTAGAGTGTTCTCTACTTGTCCGATTTTCACCACCAGCTTCCCTTGATTGAGAGAACTATTTTTGCATCAGTGAGAGGGATGTGTGGTATTTTCCTTTTCTGGTTTGTTTACTTTGTTTTGTTGCCATGGACTGGGATTTCTTACGGGTCGCTTGCTCTGTGGGACGAGGGGTTCTGGCCAGGTGTGCACGGGATTCGGCTTTGACAAACAGACTAGATACGAGTGGCTTAAGGTCTGAGTGTATTTTTCAAATATGGAATCAGGTTTATAGAGTCGATACAGAAGGGTTTGAAAGAGTCAGGTGGTACAACAGTCAAGATACATCAAAACAAGGTGCAGTACATCGCCCTTCATTAGGAACACAATGAGTCAGCAGCAAAGTAAACACATGTTAATTTAGCAGGAACTAAACAGGGATTACAATCTGAAGGAAAGCTAGCTCTGACTAAGGTAACCTTGGCTTAGAAGCCCAGTGCAGATAGTTCCTCTTCAGTTTGTTGTTTTGGTTACAGACTGGGTGGGCCTAAGTAAGTTCCTCAACTATGCTGTTTTTCTGGGCTAGTGGAGGTTAGCCCCAGGGAACACTTGTTAAGCTAGTTCCTAGGAGTGATTCAGCTGCAAATCTAATATGGCCTCCCTTATGTTGACTAAGAATGAGGATTTCACCTGATCTTGCCCTGGGATAGTGCTCTCATTCTGTAAGCTTTAATGCCCTACCCACAATGCTGGAGGCAATTAGTTTGAATGGCTTAACCTTCTAAGCCCGGGTTTGACTAGGAGGTTGGAACATTGGTGAAGGTCAGAGAGCAATGTCCAAATCTTCTCTTGCTAGCTGTAAAGAAATGATATCTTGGTGAGTTCCTAGCACACAAGTACAAGGACATATCTAGGCTAACTCTGAGTTTTGGGTGCCAGGCAACAATGCGGAGGCAGGAGACTGACTTTCCTTGAAGTTTACACCTCAAATACTGCCGTCACGCAAAGTGTGCATGGCATTTTGTTTTTGAGACAGTGTATCCCTGGCCTGGCCTTGGACTCCAGATCCTCTGTGCTGACCCTGACCCACACCTCCAGTCCATAATTTCAGTACTCCTTAAAGATTATATGTCACCATACCTGGTCGGGATGTCTGATGATCACCAGCAGATCAAATCTGACTTTTCCACTGTGCTGTTCTAACTATTGACCAGTGTTGGTCTGAAAGGAGAACCTTTGCAAGCAGTAGCACAGCTAGGCAGGCTGCGCTGTTCAACTACTACCCAGGGTTAGTGTGAACAGGGAATCTTTGCAAGCAGCAACAAAGCCCCCACATCACAGTTTCGGTTGATATCCCAGATTATTGTGCTCTAAATGAGTCTTGTCAAAGTCAAAATTAACCATTCTGCAGTAGGCTTGTACTTACAGTCAAGGTAACACTCAGAGACTAGAAGATCTGAGCCACATCTCAAGAAAAGTGATAACAAATCAATGTCTGTGCACAAAAATGAAGGGATTTTAAGTAGAATCATTCGTTAGTAAGCAAGGGATGAGATTGGTATGATAGAACCCACCTTTATTCCCAACAGAGTCAGGTGGACTTCTGATCTACAAAGTGAGTTCTAGGACAGCCAGAGCTACATAATGAGGCCCTGTCTCAAAAAAAGTAATCATCATCATCATCATCATCATTATCATCATCATCATCATCATGAGATGTCTGCACTATAAGCAGGAAACTAGAACATGAATATGGTACCCTAGATATCACAAAGTCAATATGGAACACTGTTAGGTAGAGTTACATGAAGTAGAAAGGTTAGAAAATAGTGTAAGGGAATGCCAGGGCCAGGAAGCAGAAAAGGGTGGGTTGGTGAGCAGAAGGAGGTGGGAGAGAATAGGGTTTTATTTCAGAGGGGAAAACAGGAAAGGGGAGGACATTTGAAATGTAAATAAAGAAAATATCTAATTTAAAAAAATAGGCGTAAGATCAGTAGAGAAATTGGGATGCTCTAGGGGTGAGCATGTGACCCAAATGACATGAAACTCCATAACCTGTATGTTCCCTTCAGTCCTGAGGTTTGCCCCTCATGAGTACAATAT
The DNA here is from genome assembly GCF_008632895.1 of Mastomys coucha. Lineage (NCBI taxonomy): Eukaryota > Metazoa > Chordata > Mammalia > Rodentia > Muridae > Mastomys > Mastomys coucha. Next base: position 49,551,953 of record NC_045030.1, on the reverse strand, counting down.
TGAAAGGAATTCTACTTGCCCATGAAAAAGAGGAATGAACTATGTAATGGGTACAGAACAAAGATGAGCACTGCAAATGGAACTCTGAAAACTTGTCTAACATGTAAAAGTGTAAATGTCTCTTTCATTTCCTCACATGAAGGGATAAAATGTGAACTGTACCCAAGCATTAAGAAGAAATGGCTTGGGATAAGCCCGGAGTATTTTAATTGAGCTATCCCTAGACATAGATAGGCCTGGAAGTTTCTAGCTTCCATACAATCTAATCTTCTACAAGCTCAGACCTTAAAGGCTTCAGCTTCCAGACTCTGTGTGCTAACCTAGACCTAGAATGGTTAAGACACTGAAACTTACTGCTGAATAAACTCAACCATTCTAGCTATTTCTCAACTCTGGCTGGCTGGTTCAACAGAGCTATTTGGGCTCAAAGTTCTCTCAAATCTGACTGATTCATATTGGTTTCTCTTAGATTCTGACTGAATTGCTTTGCTTACATAAAACCCTCTGAGTTCCACAAACTAAACTGTATCAACAGCACTGACTTCAGGAATTGAACAGAACTACAGGAACTCAGTTGAACTCATCTGGTTTCTTCAGAACTACACTGAGAACAACTGCATTCAACTGAATGCAACTCTACTTCTCTCATTAAGCAGTCTGTCTTTCCTGTTCTTATGAGTTGGGCATATCCTATCTCTGAATAATTCTGTCAAAATTTTCTCTATAACTTATTAGACATCATTGTTTGGGATTATGTGTACTAAAGACATGTCTATATTCTAGCAAGAAGGATTAGATATGTATACTCAGGGCATATCTATATTCCAGCCAGAGGAATTGAAGGTGTGTATTCCAGTGAGAAGGTTTAAAAGCTAGATTTTCCACCTAGATCACACAGACCTAGAAAGTCTTTTGATGTAATCCCTTACCAGAGTAGCGATATTTCTAGATTAAAATTCCTCTACAGGAGGAGTTAGGCTTTGGAATGTTTATAAGATTAACTATTTTTTTAAATATCAATTCATATACAAAAGAAACTATGTGATTATATTTTCATTTACTAACTAGGACACTAAAGTGATGCATTTTCAGCATACTTTGTGAATCCATCTTATTAAGTTTACTGAAATATTTATGCTTTTTTTCTACTTAAGTAGATGAGATCATATTTATTTTTAATTTGCAAGACCTGTTCAGTCAAATATAGTAATAATTATTGTAATAAGGAGAGAGAAACTGAATATTCTATAGTGGGTTTCATTGCTATATATAATATTTAGTTGATTCATTTACAAAAATACTTTAGAGTTATCAATAAAAGAGGGTCCAAAAAGTAGGAGAGGGTGAGGTAGCAAGCAGGGGGAGGGGGGAAGGCAACAGGGGTTTGTTCTTTTTGTTTTTTGTTTTTTTGTTTTGTTTTGTTTTTTTGTTTTTTTGTTTTTTGAAGGGAAACTGGGAAAGGAGAAATCATATGACATGTAAATAAAGAAAATATCTAATAAAAATAATCAGAAAAGAAAAATATGATTTCCTCTAATTAATCAAAATATTTTATATTATCACCAGTATCTACAATATCTATCAAAATATATTCTATTTTTTCTTATTTAATTCTCAATTAAAGTGTCATTTTGTAGTTAAAAAAAAAAGGGTAGACATAAAAAAAAGCACAAGTTGCCTATGTTTGCATAAAAATCTAATGTATCTATAACAAATCCTAATAGAATACGATTATTTCGAAATCACACAATAACTAAGGGACAGTGTGTGCTCCTGTATGTATATGTTTGTGTGTATGCACTTGTGTTTGTAATGTCATATACAAATATTTTTATCTCCGTATGAATGGCATAGGTGTGCATGTGAATATGCACATGTGTGAGGATGTAGGTACACATGTGTCTGTATATTTGAAGACTAAGAAAGCCACAGATGCCTTCAACAATTCATTCCTATCTATATTTTTGAGATAAGGTAGCCTACTGAAGTTGGAGCTTACAAAATTGTCTAGCCTGGGGGGAGGGAACAGGTTTTTTTTTTCTTTTTTTCGGAGGGGAAACTGGGAAAGGAGATGTTGTATGACATATAAATAAAGAAAATATCTAATAAAAAATTATCTAACCTGACTGTAAAGAACTTGATAATCTTCTTGTCTATGCCACCATAGTGCTGGTATTAAATATGCATGTCACCACTCTCAGCTTTTTCATTTTTGAACTAGAAATCAAATTGCATGTCCTTATGCTTATGTTTCAAGTACTTTAATGATTATGTCATCTTTTACTATCACAATTGTTTGAATTGTTAAATATATGTTTATTATCCTATTACTTCACTACATATATTATTTTCCATAAGAAAAGAATTTCTATGAATTGCTTATGGTTATTGGTACACTGTTATAACTTATAAGAATGAATCCAATTATTCACAGATCTAATAAAAAATCTTATAACCCCCTAAAATATATGTTAATGACATAATTCCACTGTTAGTCAAGTGATATATGTGTGCATGTGTATATGCATGCATGTTCATGTGTAGAATTTTATGTATGCATATACATATGTATGGATGTATGATTTATGAGATTTGGCTTGTAAAAGGTGAGAAAATTTCATAGTCTGCAGTCTGACAGCTGGGACTGATAAAATATGTAGATAAGAGATTTTAAATATATGTATGCCATATAAAGAAATGTATGTATGTGTGTTTGTATATATTGCAAATATACATATGGAGGAAATGTTTCTCAAAGGAAGTGGATCACAAATTTACGGTGTTTGAGAATTGTTATGTTTACTGTCATATACAAACTGAAATATCAGGAATGCCAATGGTACATTTGCAATCTGTGTCTGAAGATCTGAGAAGCAGATTATACTGAATCCTGGCAACATCCAGATACAGGGACAGCTGATATTTCAGTTGATATCTCAGACAGGAAAATTACTAAGGTCCAGATCTAAGATATTAAAACAGGAGGAATTTGATCATATTCAAACAAGTGACAACCTTAAGGCTCAAGTCAGACCCACAACACATTGGATAAAGTATATTCTCACTAACTAGGAGAATTAATTGCTTTGCATTGTGACTCAAATATTAATGTCCGCTAGAGATAAACTAAAAGGTATGCCTGGGATAGTGTTTGAGCACATATCTGGTTATTTCATCGACTAGTGAAGTTGGTATTTAACATTAACCCTGAAAACCATGCTTTTCAATGGTTGCCAGTAAGCATCTTTACAAACTATATTTTATCTCCAAAGAAAACAAGAAAATCATATTCCACCTAAAATGTAAAACTGTTTTAGGTACGAATAATTATACACAATTACTCCAGAGAATAGGAGTTAAAATCTTTAAAAAATGTATTTGTTTACTTAAAGTCCAGCTAAATTAAAACTATGATGTAGAAATAAGAATACAGAAATGGGAATAATGTTTCAGTAGGTAAGAGCACAGGCAGTTGAGATGGATTTCAAGTCTCAGCACCCAATAATTATGCACTATCAACTATAATTCCAGTCTCAGGGAGTCTGAAGCCTTCTTCTGGCCTGATGGTATACAAAAAAAATTTAAAAATTCAGAGAAAACACATACATGTAAAATATATAAAATTAATTTTAAAATAATTTCACATAATGCTCAAAGACATTGTTGTACAATCAATATATGATCTGTAACATTTCAAATGGATTATAGGAAGAAGAAAATTATATACACAGACACATGTTAATAAAATATATGGTAGAAATATTTATAAACTGGTATTCCTTTTTTTTTGTTTTTTGTTTTTTGTTTTTGTTTTTTGTTTTTTGAGACAGGGTTTCTCTGTGTATCCCTGTGGCTGTCCTGGAACTCACTCTGTAGACCAGGCTGGCCTTGAACTCAGAAATCCACCTGCCTCTGCCTCCCAAGTGCTGGGATTAAAGGCATGTGCCACCACTGCCCAGCCGGTAATCCTCTTTCTATGCACTTTACATTGTAGTGATTTATGCTTGAAGAAATATACTACCTACCATTGGAGGTTTGTGTGGCTTTCCCCTTAGGAATAGGCAGGAAGTTTCCATCTCCTTTTGGAGTTTCCAGTTCCGGGAAGATTAAATAATTTCTCCTTATATTTACTGGGTTTCTTATCCTGTTATACTGTAAAGAGAAGAGGGATTTGTGGAGCCTATATTTACTCTAGCCAACCAACAGTCTTTTTTATACATGTGCATCAAAACAAGGTATCCTATTACATTGGCTTCCTGGCTTAAACACTAAGACAGGGGAATTTAGTTAAGTTACTACCATGATCATGGCGAGAGTCTGAGGCCCAATCCCTGCAACAGAAGAAGCACATAGACAGTGTTTGTGACCTTATTACGAATCACTAGCCAGAATGCTATAAACAATATACAACAATAAACTCACTTAGAGTTGATCACCTCATTTCCCTAGATCTTGTAACTCTTCTGTCAAGGAAACTTCAATATTTTAAATAAATATTATTTTCTCTTATACACTTATTTAAAATATATATTTTAATATTTTAATTGACAGAGAAAAATGACCTATCTCTAGGATACAATTTATAACTTCTGCCTTCTTCTATACCTTATATATTTTCTCTGTGCTTAGTTTGTACAACTGGATTTCCCTTTTTACTTGTTGATGTGATGCCAACCTTCATTAATATATAAGAAGTAGGGCTACCTGCATGAAAATGTTCTACTTTTCTAATAACCTTAAAATTTTTGTTATGCACATGCTAATCATTGGTCTAAAATATTCTAAATTACAAATGTACCCTTCTTCATTCTGAGTGTGGAATGGGAGGTGGATAAAATCTGGAGTGTAAAAAAAGAGATTAAATAATACTTTTAAAAAACCAAATGTACTCTTCCTTATTTATATTATGAAACAGTGGTCAAAATAAATTATCACAGCCAGGACTGGAATATCTTTGTTTCTTTAGTGGTACAAGTAGTCTACAGAGGATGCCACATAGTCTTCTAGTTCAAGTGAGTAAGAAGTTGGAAATTTCCTAGTGCAAGAACTTAGTATTCAAAGGGGAATTGCTCCACTATATTGAATCTATGTCAAGGGGGTGAGTTATATGTTGGTACCAAGGAACTCATTGCATTTTGATCAATTGCCACCATTTTATAGATTCCCTAATCAGTGTATGTGAAATACTGAAACATATAATGTTACATGATAATTTTGGAAGAAAATTACATGTATGTAAGATGAAATATTGTATAGAGAATAAGTTTATATTTCAGTAGATACAAAGTAGTATATCTTCCATTATTAAAAATCTCAAGGTAATTATGGATCAAAGGTAGTGAGATGACTACCTCAGAATATGATGTAATAGTAATAATACAATATTTGTCTCTATTGCTTATAACATATATATCAAGAAATGAGACTAAGCAGTAACCCTTGGAGAATTCAAGTCCATGTCGCTGAGGCTTCCTTCATTTCTATTTTTACTGCATTGGTTAAGAGTCTAGTTTGGTGATATCAAAATTGTTAAATATCACAATTCTAGTTTTCTGTCTAGAAATAAAATATATCTAAATATTAACTGTTTGTAATGGTCTCAAAATGATTCATAATAGCCTTAAAGTCAAATTATAAAATGCCATCAACTAATGGCAAAGTAAATGAAAGCAAAATTATATTATTATACAATGATATAAAATTTAGCATTAAGAATAAAATATTTGGTAGATGCTGTACAGCAAGAGTAAATTAGAAAATAATGATTAAAACATATTTTAAATCTCCATATTTGTTTAAAATATTTACAAATATACTAGGTTAATGTCACTTAGGCTCAGCCTGGAAACAGGGATATTGTGCATTTTTAGTTTATAAAGATTTTACTGAGTGATAGAAGCATAGAAATGGGATTATATCAATGGGTCCAAACATTTGGGAATTCACCCAATGTATTAAATTGAAATCTTAAATTGTGAATTGTGTAATTAAGTAGCATTATTTTCTTCCATGCTTTTGGACTTTTCTACTAATAAATGGTCATATGGTAAGAAAGATTCTAATGGTCAGAGCCTTCAAATTATCTCCAGTACATAGACCAGAATCTGAAATAAAGTGTGCATGAAAATATGTTTATTTGTATGTACATAATATATTAGTTTTAGTATTATTTAGATTTGTTATTTATACATATATGTATGTTTTTAATTAAGTTTTTGTAATATTTCATAATTTCCAAAAAAACAAAAATTAACATGCTTAAATTTACCATCTAAATTTAAAAATTGTCAAATTCAATAGCTTTATTTTATAAAATTTTAAAAAAATATAACTACAAGGCACCTGAAATAATTCAATCAATATTAGCAAGTTAACTAAGAGACATACATCAAAACAATAATAGAAAATGGCTAATGATTATATTTAAAGATCTCAATATAGTTAGCCACTATGGTAGTGCAAATCAAAACTACATGAAACTATATTTTATCCTACTTTGAATGGCTATCATCAAAAAAGAAAATAATAACAAACACCCCTACTGCTCAGCATTTTAATTAATTCAGTTACTAGAGAAAAAGAATGAATATAAGTGTTCCTTGCTATAATGTAATTTATCTACTCTAGTTCTAGGTATATATACATTAAGGAAATGAGATGAACACACAATAGATTTGTATGACATCTTAATGTATATGGCACCACTATTACATCTATAGAAGTTGTGGAATCAGAATAAGTGTCAATCAACTGATTAATATGCAAATAAAATATATATAGTATATTTTATACTATAGTTTATTTATATATTATGTATATTAAAGAATTGTATATCAATAAAATTGAAAGGGCATTTATAATTAGAAGGCATTGGCATCATGTTAAGATAAATGAAATAGACATGAAAATTTAGCTATCATATTTTTTCTTTCATATACAAGAACAGAGCAACAGAT
>NC_045030.1:49543950-49544987 GCF_008632895.1 Mastomys coucha | reverse complement strand
GTGGGTTCTTGCAGATTATGAAGGAGGTTGCAGGAAAAAGAGAGGCAGTTTATAAAATTTCGGAAAGGAGTATTAGCCTCAGCCATTTAAACTTTATAGTGTCTGTGAATATCATCATGGCACACATTAAGTTATGCAATCTGATGATTAAATCATGCTATTTGATAGTAATTATAATAAAAAATTAAAATGTCAGCATAGTTTATTTGCCTTTTACCAGGAATGTATAGTAAAGTACCATATCATTTAGATATAAAATGCTTATGCTTTAGTATTGCTTTAACAATATTTCTTTAAAAAGAACCCTACTAATATTGATAAATTCCAGTTGGTAGTTCATCTCTTTAATCTCTTGAAATGTGAAATAAGTCACTTGATTTGCATGAAATTTATTTTTTCATAATTAGTTTAATGAAATCAAAATAAAAGTTGTTATCCTATACTAATATCTACATTCTGAATTCGATATGTTTGTAGTTCATTTGTCTGGCATCTCTCTAATATTTGTTAAAATTCGAACTGACAATTGGCTTAAATTACATGATATTATTATCCATTCTTTATAGTGATTCTTAATTAAATATTTTAATTAATAATTTGTATCTAATTTCTGAGTGAGCAATGTTATAAACAAGACCCTGGGTCTAATGAGAAAAACTGTTTCTTGAAAAATAACACATTTTCTCACTTAGAAATTTTGGACAGGGAAATTAACACCTCCAGATTTTTGAAGCCAGTATGTTCAATGTCATTTTTATGAATATGTGAATATGAGCTAAACTTCTTTTCTTAAAAATATATCTAACTTTACTGAGGCTATACTGGCGAGTCAAAGGTCACTGCTGTTGCCGAGCATCTAAATTTAGTTCCGAGAACTCATGCAGCTCACAATCATGTATTACTCTACTCCATTTCAAGGAATCTGAAATCCCCTTTTAGCTTTCAAGGTCCCTAGGTATTCATACTGCACATATAGACATGAAGGCAAACACACACACACACACACACACACACACACACACACACACACACACACA
>NC_045030.1:49542800-49543904 GCF_008632895.1 Mastomys coucha | reverse complement strand
TAAAAATAACTATTTTCAAATTTGTAAATATCATGTACTTTTATTTCAAATGTATTTGTTTTGCCTTCATGTACATTTACTATATTCATGCCTGAACTCCACAGAAGAAAGAAAGGGAGCACAAATTCCTACAATTAGAATTGTAGGTATTTGTGAGCTCCCATGCCATGGATGGGAATTGAACTTGGGTCCTCTGCAAGAGCAGCAAGTGCTCTAAAATACTGAGACATCTTCCTAACCACATTTACATGGTTATATAATGAAACTTTCCTTAAAAAATATTAAATTAGAAACTCATTTTTAAAATAGTTTCACAAAAATACTATGGGATATGGCAATTTTCCTTGAAAAAGCCCAAGAAGTAGAAACATAGAGAGAAATTTTGAGCTGTAGTATTTAAATTATTTTATCACTGAGTATTGCCCTCTCTTAACTGTAACATTATGGTTAATATTTGTATTTATCTAAAATAAAACTAGCTTCTGAATAATACTTCATAATATAATAACGTGTTATAAATTATAACTTGTCGTTGGTCAACATAAATCTCATTGTGCCTGAGAGGCATATGCTACTAACATCTTATTTTCTTGGCATGTTCCTAGAACAATATCTTATATAATGTTGGCTGGAAGTACAAAGTATCTCAGATTATCTTCATACCTCTTGTGAATGGAAGATATAAATTCCTGTTATGCTTTATTATTTAAATTTATATACAACATAATTTTAAAATATTAAAGTATTTATTGAGATCCTTTATAGTAAACTCTGGTTGGCATATTTCTTTTTTGTATGCTAAAATGCATGCTACCAATTGAAATATTTAGTATTTGGCTACAAGATTATAATTAATATGGTTAATTTTTATTCAACATGTAATTCTCATGAAATAAAGTATTAATATAGAAATAAGCCTATATCTTTACAATAGTACACTTGTAGTAAAGTCTTATATATTTATGGGAAACTCCCCTGAGGATACCTTTTTATTTATTTCCTTCTCATACCATTCTCCAGAAATTATTGTAATTTATATGAAAATATTGTTTACTTTATTTAAAGAGGATAATTTTATATCTTCATTACTTTCTCTAAAAAATA